>NW_014578968.1:27580-32703 GCF_000485595.1 Priapulus caudatus
TGTGTGTGTGTGTGTGTGTGTGTGTGTGTGTGTGTGTGTGTGTGTTTGTAGATGGCGTACCTACGCAGGCTATTCGTCTACCCGGATCACCCTTGAAGCCATCGTCACAAATGCAGTCTCCCAGCGAGGACTTTGCGATGCCGTTAGTGTGCGAATGCTGTGGACATTCCTCGCAATCGTTCGACACGTCTCTCTTAAACGTGTTCTTCCTGCAAACTGAGAGAGAATGCGCCACATATACTACAATGTACACTAGTAGCATAGCATAATAATAAATTTTTAATAGTGATATACTTGTGTAAATAAAATGCAATATAATCAATATCTATAAAACCATGATCATATGTTTAACCGTATTTCGCTCCGATTACACGATGAAGTTAATTTACTCTTAAATAAAATACTTGAGAATAATCAGCTAACAAAAAATTTGATAAAGGAGGTTATAGTTTTCGAAATGTTGAAACGAAGCGCTAACGATGAGGAAACCTGAGAACGAAAAATGTAGTTTGAGAAATGCAGCGGTAGTCTCAGAATAAAGAAGGTATTTTAAGAATAAAGGGTATACTTTGAAAAATGCAATCGTTTAAGAGACAAATCTCGTACTCTTCAGCTAAACCGTCAAAAAATTATTATATATATAGTATTTTAATTGGTAACTTGAAAAATAAATGGCCTACGTCTAAAAATATTAAGGAAACAGAAACCACAGAAAAGTAAACATTTGAAAGCACCTCCTAAAAAAGCTTGGCCTATAAGCGGTCACATCACGATGACGCACATGTCGTTGTCACAAGTCCAGTTGCTCTGCATCGCCCAGCTGTGTTGGTATGAACTGAGAGCAACATATATGTTCTCTTCTCGAGGTATAAAGAGTTTTTCATCGTGTACATACCGGGTGTCACACAACCCATACAAGTCAGAGTGGGTGTCCCTAGTACAGTATTTTAGCCGACAAGATGTCTGTAATACACGGACCAGTTTCGTCAGACAGTGGGCCAACTCCCTGCAGCAAACTGACTCCGTACCAATAGCCATTGCTTGGCAGTTACCAATATTCACACCTGCATGAAATACACCATGCAAATACAAAGTGCTAGTGGTACGACAAAGTGAGGTGCACCAGTAGTATCACATATTCATTTACCAAAGTTTGAGAAGTAGTTGGGTATTTTTTAGTAACAGCAGTTCGAACTCAGAAAACGTATAGCACTTTTGCCTCGTGCTCATAGATGATCTTCATTGATATATCTTCACCGCGGTTGTCTTTGTCCTCTGTAGTATATCACTGCTCTAAAACTCTGTTAAATGCTTATTTTACCCTATTCGCAAGCAGTAAAATTTGATATAGCTGAGTGAATATCTCAATGAACAATATTGAAATCACCCTTGATCGGAGCGCGGAAGTTTCGAATGTTAACCCATGCAGCGACATTACTGCATGTTGATTCTGACAATTTTTTTGAAATACGTGAGGAATATAAAAACATCTATGATCAAGAGCGTATTAAGCTATGCTATATTTAAGTGTAACCGGTTTTTTGACATTTCCAGAAATCGGATGTAAGACTTTGATTACGCGAGGGTTCCTTAATTACCATGGAAGCCGGTAATTTTCCCAAAGGTGAACAAGGCGAGAGTAGTAAAATCAGGTGCGCCATATAACTGACTAAAAACTAGTATGTATGTTACATGAATATCGTTATAAAACACGCTAGCATAGCAGATAATTATTTACGATAGGTGGCAGCTAATCGGAAGTTTGCTGATTCGATAAGAAACGACGGTGCATGCGTCCCTATACGAATGGTGCATTTTGGGAAATCAACGACAATTCTCCTGCTAAACTATGAATAGAGAAAGAGAACATTGGCGGAGAAATGTTGCTCGTGACTGTGTTGATACGCTAACAGGAATTGCGTTAACGACTAGTATTTCACAAAGAAAGCATATTTTACCAGGCCATGTTAAATATAGCATCAATATAACCGTTATTTCTTGATGTAGTTTTGCTCTGTGCAGCGTTGTTAGTTATGAAAGGATGGTACAGGTTAGGACATTAGACCGTAGACTTACGAGCACATTTTCTAGGATTTATCAGCGCCATAAAGTGACGAGGTTTTCTTATAACGCTCTACGATAAATATATGTTTGGACTATAACGAATCCTGCGATTAAGCCTTGTTCTAACAACGCCCCCTTCAGAGATATCTGTGGTTCCAGGGCCGTAGCCTGCGGGGGAGGGGGCAAGGGGTGCAGCTGCTCCCTAGATTTTGGAGCAAAAAAAAAAAAAAATTGTTCTACTAAAAGAGAATTGTCGTAGTCAGAATGAAGGTCATGTACTCAAAAGTGAAGTCACATGTACTCAAAAGTGCCTCAAATACCATCTCCTGCAATCTACATTTTCAAAATTTTATGTGGGAGGACCCCAGACCTCCAGTCCCCAATGTTTCTCACCCCCTCCTTGAAATCCTGGATACGCCACTGACCCCTAGGAATTTGCTCAGCCTACGGCCCTGGGTTCCTCTCACGTTTGTGTTTCGTCTCCACTGTGATTGATGCAAGGAGTCCCCACATCAGGGATGAATAATGACAAGTGGTTTGTCATTATTCACTCCTGCTCATAATCGACACGAATCAGACAAGCGACGATAAGAGGACAGTCTGGCCATGGCTGTGTGACGTGAGGGCGCATGCGCACTGGTGTGCGCTGGTTTAATTAAAACGCGTGCTGCTCCCGTCAAGGGTCCCTTCGCGCAGGATTTTTCAAAGTGCCTCCGCCATAATATGAGGCTAATACATTTTCGCGTGCGTCAACGGCGATATATTAAAATCCATCAGCGCTCTAAAGTGTAATTAAACCTCCGAAGCGTTATTTATTTCCAAGCATGAGGAAGGAATTGGGGGTCAAGTAAAATTTTCAGTCAGACGCGATTTTCACGCGTTTAAATTATTGCTGGTTTTGCATCAGCGACCGCAGAGAGCTTTATTGCCAATAATAAGAGACTCAACGCTTCATCAGTGCTCAGCATCATTGCAAAGCTGTAAATATCTCATTTCCATCCGAATTTAGCTCTCGTAGCAAACATAACTTCTATGTCTGTTATAACAACGATGCATGATTATCTATCTTTATACGATACCGTCGGACGACCGCCAATGATTTACTTGAAGGTGGAAAGTTGGAAAATTGGTTTGCGCAGGTGCGCGCTTACCTATATATAAGTAAGGAGTTGTCGCACTCATACGCACGGTCACTTAGAAATGCTCTCGCACGTACGTACGGACGCACACACAAAGACGTGCGCGCCTAAACCTGAACCCATTCACGCGCACAGTTACATGCGCACTATAACGCTTCACGTACACTCGCACGTGCACATACATACGTACGTAACATACATACATACGCACGCACGCACGCACGCACGCACGCACGCACGCACGCACGCACGGCAGGCACGCACGCACGCACGCAGCGCCACCGCACGCCCACACACACACACACACACACCACACACACACACACACACGAATCACGACACACACACACACACACACACACACACCACACTACACAGCACACACACACACACATACACACACATACACACACATACATATATACACTTAGCAACACACGCGCAAGTTACGTTATTCAGTACAAACCCACACGCCGCGTTAAAATCTTCAATTTGATCTAGTTTTGAAACACAATTTGCACGCTGATGTTATTAGTGCGAGCTAGTCTTGCTCGCGATGCAGGCGGGTAATCGATAGAAGCTGCGTCGTTGTCACCACACTTTATCTCTACAAGTAGCCGAGGAAAAACACCCAATTTAATGAGATAAAGTAGTCCGATCACTCTCCTGAATGAGTGTGCTTATACAGCGAAGACGCCACGAATAGGAAGACGAGCGAAAGCGCACGATAGAGAGAGAGAGAGAGTGGAAGAGTGAACGAGAGATAGAGAAGGAAAAATAGCAAGAGAGAAAGATAACGAGAGAAAAAGAGAATGCGAGCAGGCGCGCGAGAGGGGATGTGGGAGAAAAGGGGGAGAGAGAGAAAGGAGAGAAGGGGGGATGAAAATAGGGAAAGAGAATGACAGAAAGAAAAAACGGGAAAAGAAAGATAAAGAGAGAAAGAACAGTGAAGAAAGGGGACATCGCGGTTTGAAATTGAGATTCTCGAACGCCACGTAACTGAAATATTAGCTCATATAGCTTATATTAGCGTAAGAGATACGCATAATATAGAAATAGATGTCATCTATATGAAACATGTACAAGATGCGATGAGAAGAAAGGAGCGAGCTAGTAGAAGAAATCGGGAGGAGGGTGAGAACAGGAAAGCGAGGGAGAGATCACAATCATGATGAAGGAGAAGTAGGGGGAATATTAATAAAATATTATATAAATGAATACTATATTTCATATCTGACGTTGGGACGTAGAATAGTTAACGATAGCAAGGATTCGATGAGGAAATTAAACTGAGAGCTGAATTGAATTCGCGAACGAACAGGCCGAGAGCAAGCCAATGAATACATCACGACTTTCAGTATAACCACGTAGCGGATCCGCGCTTAGATCTGCGATTTTATATCGAGAGTAGTAAATGTGACACACAGCGCATTCTACGGTGGGTGTTGTGCGCGTATAAAGTACACTACGAGCAATTCTAGCAGAAAATATTCTGACTTATGAAGATATTATGAAGACGAAAATTACCACTGACTTGGCAATTCGAGATGGTGAGCCTCTGGCCATCACGTTTCGCCTAGATGTCAGGTTTGTCGTCAATGCTATATGCATAATAAACACATCCACTCGAGCTTTTGCAATCATACACGCGTGCTCACCCGACTAAACGCACTCAAATTACATGGTTTTGCAAGTTACTATTGCGCCAGGTTAGGTATATTAATATTCGGATTGCATGAGCCTCTGATATTTCAAAAAGATATTATATAGGTACACACAGACACACACAGACACACACACACACACACACACACACCACACACACACACACACTATACATACACACACACACACACACACACACACACACACACACACACACACACACACACACACACACACACACACACACACACACAC
>NW_014578968.1:33104-34447 GCF_000485595.1 Priapulus caudatus
GAACCGGTTTGACAGAATTGAGTTTTGTGTTCACAAAATTGAGTTTTGTGGGACAGGATTGACAGAATTGAGTTTTGTGTTCACAAAACTCATTTTTGTCAAGTTTATAGGTACAAAAATGCCTGTCCTGCATGGCGCCCCGTACCCGCTGGCGTAATAATACACTGTGCAAGTGATGCAGCCTACTTTTCTTTGCTGGAGGCGGGTATATAGCTTACAACCAAGGCTTACCACACACTACTATATAGGAGGACTTAGACCCCCTTTATAGACAATACTATATATGTGGCCTTGGTGGGCCGCCAGCATACACTATACTACAATACTATATAGATGGCATTAGGCCACCGTTATATACAATACTATATATGTGGCCTTGAGCCCCCATCGTAAGCTATTCTATTATTACAATACTATATAGGTGGCCTTAAGCCCCCCACCATACAAATACTATATATGGGGCCTAGGGGCCCCATCATACACTATTATTACAATTCTATATAGGTGGCCTTAGGCCGCCGTCATATACAAATACTATATATGTGGCCTCGGGCCCCCATCATACACTATTATTACAATTCTATATAGGTGGCCTTAGGCCCCCGTCATATACAATACTATATATGTGGCATTGGGCCGCCGTCATACAAACACTATATATGTGGCCTTGGGCCCCCAGCATACACTATTATTACAATTGTATATAGGTGGCCTTAGGCCTCCGTCATACAAATACTATATATGTGGCCTTGGGCCCCCATCATACACTATTCTATTATTGCAATACTATATAGGTGGCCTTAGGCCCCCGTACGTCATACAAATACTATATATGTGGCCTTGAGCCCCCAGCATACACTATTATTGCAATAATATATAGTTGGCCTTTGTTTTTTAATTAATATCTGTTCGATGCGTATTCAGGCCTGCTGCCAAAAGACGCCTTCTACTGGTGTACACCACCTTAATGCAGACAGTCGGCATAGGAAGATATTCACATAGTATTATACGGTATGCGGTACGAGCGATTCTAGCAAACAGACTGGCGGGTGGGCACGCTGTTACTTGTTACTGTGGTAACACGGAAACACCTCGCGCAGAAGATCCCACATTTCCCTCTCCGTCACTTCCTTCGTCCTTTGTTTGCTGCAATGATTGGATTTCGACGACGACGTGAACTACAAAGGGAGGGTTGCGAAGGCTCCCGTTATAGAGCGAGTCATCGATGTGGATAACCATGCACGACTAGAATATATTTACACACTCGTCTGTCTATTCCTCATCTCTCTATCCCTGTCGTGTGTGTGTGCGTGCGTGCGTGCGTGCGTGCGTGCGTGCGTGCG
>NW_014578968.1:37197-39697 GCF_000485595.1 Priapulus caudatus
TGTGTGTGTGTGTGTGTGTGTGTGTGTGTGTGTGTGTGTGTGTGTGTGTGTGTGTGTGTGTGTGTGTGTGTGTGTGTGTCTGTGTGTGTGCTGGAACCAGCGAACGTAGCATCGACGTCACATCCTCCCTCAGATACCCGCTTCCGGAATTTCTCTGAGGCATTGCGACTCTACGCAGCGACTCATCGGGTATATAATGAGAGAAGCACTCCTTCTATCACTAATTGCCTATTCTTCGCAATTCAAGCCGGTGTGGAAATGGAGCCCATAGGGACATCAACTCCCTCCGTCCTGTTCACGCGATGCATTCTGCTTACGTGCGTGTGATTCATCGACAACGATATCGATTAAAATGTTTGCGTAGCTAGTTGCACATTAGTTAGAAGTACGGTAGCGGGTCATGTGACATTCGTACGCAATAGTACCTTAGCACGACCCAATGTTACTATAGGGCTACATATACCACACCCATATATACCGCACCGCGCGCGCACCGCGCACCGCGCACCGCGCGCGTATATATAATACGTTACCGCAGCGTAGTATATTTACGCTCAGTATAACTGGTAATACAGTGCACGTACTAGATTGTAATACAGTCCGATACAGTCCAGCTAGTAACATTATACTACACTATAGTAACACAGCGTAACAAGGATGTAACGATGCTAGCACAGTTCGACTCTGTGTAACTATAGTGACTCAGCCCAACTCCATGTATCCACAGTATTACAGCGTGACACTGTTGTGCCTATATATGCTAACAACACGCTCAGGGTTTACTACGTCTAGATAATAACACGCTGTACTGCATACACACGAGCTTTCGCTGCAATTCAATGCTAAGTAACTGCCTAGTCTTTCTAACGTGGAGGCACCATGCATGGAGACTGTGAGTCGGTGGATTGTAGCCAACGAGACTCCATGTCGAGCGTCTAGAAGTCGGCAGTCCGCCACGTGAGTGATCGCCGCTATGCGATCGCGCACACGCCGACTGTTACTCCGTCCGACGGTGTCGTTGCTGTTTTTCTACCCCTTTCTCTCTCATTCTTCTAGCTCCTCCCGCTCTCTGTGCCTTTCTGCCCCTCTCCCTCGTATTTCTTCTTCTTCTCGCTCTCTCTCTATCTCTCTCTCGCTCTCTCTCTCTCTCTCTCCTCTCTCTCTCCTCTCTCGTTCTTTCTCTCTCTCTCTCTCTTTCTCTCCTCTCTCGTTTTCTCTCTCTCTCTCTCCTCTCTCGTTTTCTCTCTCTCTCGCTCTCTTTCTATCTCTCACTGTCTCTTGTTCTCTCTCTTATTCTCTCTCTCCGCTCTCTCTCTCTCTCTCTCTCTCTCTCTCTCTCTCTCTCTCCTCTCTGTTTCTCTCTCTCTCCTTCTCTCCTCTCTCGTTTTCTCTTCTCTCTCGCTCGTCTTTCTATCTCTCACTGGCTCTTGTTCTCTCTCTTTTCTCTCTAGCGCGCGCTCTCTTTCTCGGTCGCTTGCAGCGTTGGTTTATCTATAACAGCACGCACACCGCGTTTTCCGGACTGTACTTTACACATCGGTGACGGGTTAACCACGAGGCGTGCTGGCCCGCTACAACAAGCAACACATGAACAGGAGCGACGTAACGACTCTCGCGGGACCTGCGCCTCGCTCTGTCGCCGCGCCCATGTTTTTGTGCGAAGCTGGTCAATGGTTGCGGGCAGTTCATGTTTGTCTGATGGTTAAACGTGTTATCCTCTCGCGTGGTCCACGTTTATTTGGCATAGTGCGTTTATTCGCTGGGCTGCGCTTCGCCCGGGACTCGTGTGTGTTTTGTAAGGGCTAGGCTTTTACGGGTGCGGTGATGAGTTTTCGCGCAAACCTGTTTACTAGAGGTGGGTTATGTTTTGTCTGGAGAAGATGAATCAATGTTTGATGAGAACAGGTATGTTCGCCTGTAGGGAAAACGCTCGACCCTTTAATGTTTCGCTAGTGTGCGCCGTGTGGTGCGGCGGAAGAGTATGGTGACGAGGGTCAGATGTGAAATGCCGAGCAGCAGGTGTACTTGTCTTCACTATTATTCGTTATTCACTTACTTCAGTTGACTAATATGTGCTCTAATGTGATATAGAGTCAGCTAACATAGAAAAATACGTACCGGATGATGTTGTACGGGGAGATAAATTTTCCACAGTCTTTTCTAATAGTTGAAGAATAAAATAGCCACAAACCACGTTACACTCCTGACGTCACTGTACAACAAACACGTTGCGCAGTGTTGAAGGTCGCGAGGTTAGCGGAAGCCCGCAGGCAGACATTCTTTCTGGTGGAACGTGATTTTAGTTCAGAAAGCGCAATGCAGCGAATTAAATTATTGAATTTCGCGGCAAACGCCAAAGCATGTCGAGTGGCACGAGGACATGCGTGCGTGTGCGCTCTCGGTCGGTGAATATCACTAACACCGTAAGATGCTAGTGATTCGCGTTTTGGCAGATCGCACGAAAGCGACGCTTCATCCCTCTGAAAACACTGGCAGCAAG
>NW_014578968.1:44697-46352 GCF_000485595.1 Priapulus caudatus
ACATAAATATATACATTATTCGGTTTGGATGCGGCCACAATCTTTAGTTTTATTATTTTTTAGATTTATAATTATTAGATAACTATAATAAATTTTTAGGCTACATCCTATTTCTGGCATGAGGATTTCTGAAATACCTGTGCACGAGAATGATAATAACCTCCTCACTGTTATTAAGAGAAAATACCTGGAGCCTACAGATTACTTTTCCTAGGCGTTTCGCCGACATCTGACAATGGTCCCTTTAATTAACAAGCTCCATGCACTAATGACTAACTGAGGTTGCCGACAGCGAATGGGCCGGCTTGCTGAACTGAAGTTCATGATAGTCTTACGCAGCCGTATTAGTGCTGTGACAAGGTGCAACACTGCTCACACGCGACGCCAGCTCTCTATCTTCCTTTCCATCCTCTCTCCGTTTTCTCTTTCCTTTCTCTTTGCGCTCTAGTCGCCTAATATCTCTCTTTCACTCTCTCGCTTTCTCATCTATCTTTCTATTCTGCTCTTGTTTCTCGCGGCTTTTCTCTCATACGATATCCCCCCTACTCTTCCTACTCTTCTCTCTCTAACCTCTCTCTCTTTTCTGCTATCTCTCTTCTTTCTCTCTCTCTTCTAATCTTATCTCTCTCTCTCTCTCTCCTCGGGCTCTCTTCTGGTCTCATTCCTCTCTCTCTCTCTCTCTCTCTCTCTCTCTTCCTCTCTTTCTCTCTCTTAGTGTCTCCCCCGCCTCTAATCATTCTATCTAATTCTATCTCCCGGCTTTCTCGCTATCTATCTCTTTCTATCTTGCTTTTTCTCTCTCTCTCCTTCGCCCGTCTCTCTTGCACTCTTTCACTCTCTCTCATTTTCCCATATCATCTCTCTTCTCTGCTCTCTCTCTCTCTCTCTCTCTCTCTCTCTCTCTCTTTCTCTCTCTCTTTGTACTTCGGCCGCCCTATCTTTCCCACGCCTCCCTCTACTACTGTGATAGTTTACTGCCAAGCCACAGTGTATGAATGTACGATTTCGTCAAATCAGTCCAACCCTGTGCTAGGTTTGCAAACTAACCACTAAACTTTTCACAAAACCACATTATTAAGATCACAAAACTTCACCATACAAATGCGTAAACAGCAGTCTCAAAACAAGATCTCTCAGAAACACTAGATTTCAATTTCACCAACACAAACGGTGATGCTCGTCGTCCTGACTGGCAGGCGGTCTTACACCGGCCCGAAGAAGATTGTGCATTAATCGATTTGAGCAGCTTCGCTGCTGTTAATCACCACCCTAGTCCGTAAGGATGCGGGGCAATTGTTATGTGTGCTGCTGTGCCGTGCCCCCGTGTTAAGCGGTGCGTGACGTGCAGTCGCGTGGCACCTGTGCGGTGCGTGCGTGTCGTGCGTGCGTGCGTGCGTGTGTGCGTCCGTGTGTCCTGAGCCCGGTCGGTGTGGCGTGTGTGCAGTGTGGCTGTTGTGTGTGTATGTGTGTGTGCCTCCGCCACTGTGGTGTGTGTGCCCCCACCGCGGGGGCGGTGTGTGTGTGGATGGTCGATCCCGCATGATGTGTGTGTGTGGCGGCGCACTACGGGTGTCGGGGTGTTGTGTTGTGTGCATGATGTGTGTGCGTGGGCTGGGGGCTTAATTTAAGCGCGCACTTATGTACATACATATGTA
>NW_014578968.1:46377-48433 GCF_000485595.1 Priapulus caudatus
AACGTGACGCACACACACCACACACACACACACACCACACACCACACACACACACACAACACACACACACGTGACCGCGCGCACACACGCAGACGCGCGCAGCGCACACACACACAACACACACACACACAAGTCACGCGCGCAACACATGCACACACAGACCTGCGTACCTTCACATCTGTAACTGGTCTAGCAATCGGTAGCCTTCATAGCAGGAGCAGTCTGTGTAGTTGCCTGCGTGCTTGACGCACTGTTGTCGCAAAATGTTGACTTCTCGCGCTGCAACTCGTCAAATCTGCAAACGAAACGAGAAACGGCGCCGAGCCCATGGTTTAATCTTAGTTACGGGAAGGGCGCGTGCAAACAATCAATCTTAGTTCTTCATTGTGAGGAACGCCATTCGAGATGGACACACATAGCGGACACACCATGGAGACACACCAGCGAATTTATTCGCACGATATGCCAGCGGATTTAAAAGGCCGCCGCGAATTCGCATTGGTGTGTGCGCTCCCAACGCGCGGGCGAATCATATTCGCCGAAATTCATCCGCACCGAAATTTCGCAGCGATCAAAACATGTTTGATATTTTCGCTGCAACCGGATTTTACCGCTAACAGACAGACAGTAAGGATCGTTGTGTAATTGTGTCCCTGCGGTCGTGCGAAAAGGTCTCATGGTCTTCCGCATCACATTATCGCATGGACGAATGTGAATGATCGCTTGCGGAATGATGATCGCACGAAATTCGCATGGAGTTATCCTTCCGCGTTCATAATTTATGTAGCATAGCGTTTGTTGACGTAAATTCACGATGATATTATACCTGTCATTGTCTAATATTTATAAATTCTAACATTCTAAAAGTATAAAAATGCTTTGTGTCAGTGTATCTTGGATGACAATACAATAGTAATTTGATGAAACTCTTTCATCGAGTATGCGTGACCCAGACCATAATCAAATAAAGACACGCGTTGCCCGAAGTTAGTCACGCTGCATGTTCCTTGCGTACAGGTCGCCCAAGCACGCAGCATTGTGGATGACGAAGGAATAATATGTGAGTGACATGAGGATTACACGCTTGCCATTGCGAAAGAGTTAGTTAATGCCGTTGCTTCGCAAAACGACGCGCTCTTTACTCTTTGCCCGAGATCAGAATTTCGTTTATAAAACCTCATGCGTAACGCTTGGAAATTTAATAAACGCGTTGTGCAGGCGAGAGTGTTTGTCAACGCAAATCCGTTAAAGTCAGTAATAGTTTGCGGAGCTCACGCATTTTATCCGGCGGTCGCATAACGTCATGCGTGTTATCGCAAATCGATTTGGGCGCACCTGTCGATTTCACGCCGTGTGAATAACGGAATACGTGAAATACGTGAGATATACGTGCTGAAATAAGTGTGAAATAAGTGAGGCACCGACAACGGCGAGCAGAACGATTCAACCAAATGACCAGCGATAGCAAGACGGAATATGTGTGCGCGTGCATGCGTGCGGGCGTGCGTGTGCGTGCGTGTGCGTGCGTGCGTGTGTGTGTGTGCGTGCGTGCGTGTGTGCGTGCGCACGTGAGCGTATGCGTTATAAGAGCAAATCGCAAGGCTTCTAAATATTCAGTGTAATTTCACTCATCTATGGTTTCATTCGCATGTAATAAAAATCACAATAACATGCCGGCAAGCATCGCCTGATAAAGCTCTAACAATGCAGCACTCTCTCACCGATTGTTCTCTATAGTCTCTTCGCATCACCGATAGTACATCAAACGCCTCTGTGACGGCCAATTCAGCATTAATACGTATTCGAACTATGCATAGGAATTTTCTTGTCGATATTCCGAGACACGCTACTTAATCAACTTCGGTTAGTTAGTTAGCGTGATTAAACAAGTTTTGATAAGTGTCGCACATTCGTGCCCGTGTATGTTTTAACTTAAACCGCGAGTCTCTCACCGCTCTTATCACAGCCGCACATGTGTGTGTGTGTGTGTGTGTGTGTGTGTGTGTGTGTGTGTGTGCGTGTGTGTGTGTGTGTGTGTGTGTGTGTGTGTGTGTGT
>NW_014578968.1:51800-52456 GCF_000485595.1 Priapulus caudatus
TGCGTGTGTGTGTGTGTGTGTGTGTGTGCGGCGCGCATTCGAATTTCATTGTAATCTAACCACGCTTTCTATGCCAGCCATGGGTAACCTATCGGCGCACCACGTAATTTTTTATAGCGTTTAGCGCTGGTGCTATCTCTCCTATATGAAGCCAGCCACTCGCCGTGTCTGTACGCCTCTCCATGGAAACTGCATTCGCGTTTGTAATGTTTGCAGACTAGGAATAATAAACGGCTAAAAGGCGACATAATGACGCGGCGAGCCGGCTCGGTCTAATCTCGGCGCACGCGGCGCGCTTATAAATATTTATTTTCAATTTAATGCACTCCTTTTATATCTAGTCTCTGCCGTGAGGGGCGGCACTCTACTCGCGCGCCCGTTATCTGCCGGGTCTATGCTTACAGGACTGTATATGCTATGCTATGCTGTATCGCCGCTATACTGTATCGGACATACTGTATACATCGGATATATGTTTATACTGTATCGCCGGTAGACCGCCCTCTACACTGCTGCTCTTGTACGTTGATGTAGCCACGAAGCACGTATACGCACGCATATACGACCTACCTATACCACCACAAACACGCCCTACACTAGCGCACACATGCACGCACGTACGCAATTTAGTAGGCACGCAGCTAGTCCGGGGCGTC
>NW_014578969.1:2500-4629 GCF_000485595.1 Priapulus caudatus
ATGCGAACTGCACAGGCAATCACTGCCTGTACGCGGTGAGGGTGAAGTAGGTTGAGGTGCGGAGGCTCGGGCCGCAGCAGCAAACAGTAGCAGCAGTGAGGAAGCACAGCAGAGCCGCAGCAGTAGCAGAAGCAGTAGCAACAGCAGTAGCATGCAGTGTAAAGCAGTACGTAGCAGTAGCAGTAGCAGTAGCATNAGAGAGAGAGAGAGAGAGAGAGAGAGAGAGAGAGAGAGAGAGACGCACACACGCCAGGCCAAGCGCAACACCGATAAACATTGTTAGATGCAGATATTTCTGTTAGGCTAATGGCAGCGCGCGGTGGTGAGGAACAATAAATGTTTTATGCACGCACGCAATCCTGCCTGTCAGCGGTGGGGTGAAGTGAGGTGAGGTGCGGGTGGGCTCGCCGCAGCAGCAACAGCAGCAGCAGTAGAAGCAGCAGCAGTAGCAGCAGTAGCAGCAGTAGCAGCAGCAGTAGCAACAGCAGTAGCATGCAGTGGAAGCAGTAGTAGCAGTAGCAGTAGCAGTAGCAGTAGCAGTAGCAGCACCACCACCACCACCACCACCACCATCACCATCACCATCACCATCACCACGAGCAGCAGCAGCAGCAGTAGTAGTACTAGTAGCAGTAGCAATAGTAGCAGTACGAGGGGTCGGCCCACGGTGCAAAAACGGCTTCATCCGTATATCCAACATCTCACCGGTTAGAATGAAGCAGGGTTTCTAACGTCTAAATACTACGAATGCCAGCGTGTACGTGCGCGTGCGTGCGGGGCACCACGAGTCTGTGCGTGTGCGTGCGTGCGTGCGTGTGCGTGCCTGTGCGTGCGCGCATCGCGATACGCAACGGCGAATACGTAATACACAGCGCAAACAAACCAACAATTAGCTGATTAGTAATCAGTTATACGTTACTTAGCATGTAGGTGCAACAAAAGGACCGCCGCCGCTGCCGCTGCTGCCGGCCGCCGTAACACGAGGGATCTGACCCGCTTTCCCCTCCTCCTTATACCCCCTCCTCCCTTCCCTCTTCCCACTCCCCGGGGGCCGCACCGGATCCTGGCGGGGATTTTTAATCGAATAGAGTCAGTCACTCACGATGATTGAACCAATCGGCGTGGTACGTGTGTTGCCCCCGGCCGCCGGACGAGCGGGCAGCAGAAGAGACCCTTGCTCGCAGCATCCATGGCAACATGGGATGCGGAATTAACCCTGTCTCGCAGAATCCATGGCAACATGGGATGCGGGACTGTACTTTAGCAGCATCCCTGGTAAAATGGGATGCGGTACTACACTCTTACAGCATCCCTAGCAACATGGGCAGCAGAACAAACCCTTGCTCGCAGCATCCCTGGCAACATGGGATGCCGAACTAACCCTATCTCGCAGCATTCCTGGTAAAACAAGAACCGGGCCAATACTATCCCTTAAGATGGGATGCGGAACAAACAGTAGGGCTTCGGCAGCAGTCGACGCCCCCTCCCCCTCCCCTCCCTGCTCGCAATCTCCGATCTGCCCGCCTACCGAGGACTGACGCGTTGGCACGCGACCACGAGCCAAGCTTAATTGCCGGCCGGCGGACGCACGCACGCAGAGTGGTCTCTAGCACTGTAGCATGAAGAATGCTCCCCCCTCTCCCCCTCTCCCTGCCTGTCCTCCTCCTCCTCTTCCTCCTCATCCTCCTCCCGCTTTCCCTCCTCGTCCCAGCGGACGCACGCACGCAGAGTGGTCTCTAGCACTGTAGCATGAAGAATGCTCCCCCCTCTCCCCCTCTCCCTGCCTGTCCTCCTCCTCCTCTTCCTCCTCATCCTCCTCCCGCTTTCCCTCCTCGTCCCAGCGGACGCACGCACGCAGAGTGGTCTCTAGCACTGTAGCATGAAGAATGCTCCCCCCTCTCCCCCTCTCCCTGCCTGTCCTCCTCCTCCTCTTCCTCCTCATCCTCCTCCCGCTTTCCCTCCTCGTCCCAGCGGACGCACGCACGCAGAGTGGTCTCTAGCACTGTAGCATGAAGAATGCTCCCCCCTCTCCCCCTCTCCCTGCCTGTCCTCCTCCTCCTCTTCCTCCTCATCCTCCTCCCGCTTTCCCTCCTCGTCCCAGCGGACGCACGCACGCACAGCAGCCTCGT
>NW_014578969.1:4639-6746 GCF_000485595.1 Priapulus caudatus
AGAGAGAGAGAGAGAGAGAGAGAGAGAGAGAGAGAGGCCGGCGCGCGCGACAACCAGTCTGGTCCCTTGTCATGCTGACATGAGGCGCAGGGGCGGGGCCAGCACTGCAGTGAGAAACCCCATCACCCGCGCGCGGACAGCTAGCGTAGATGAAGCCAACTTCTCCCTAACTACCCCCTCTCTCCCTCTTCCTCATCCCCATCACCCGCAATAAGCATCTTAACTCGGTGCGGCGGTTGAAATGAACGGACACATGATAATACGCGCGTGTGTGTGCGTCAATACTCATCGCCGCCGCCGCCGCCGCCGCAGCAACAGCAGCAGCAGCAGACCAAAGCAGACGACTGGAGAAGAGGAACTGGAGCAGGGTGACTTACATTGAAGAATCTCTCTCTATCTCTCTCTCGCTCGCTCGCTCGATTTCCATGTCTCTCTCTCGCTCGATTATGTCTCTCTCTGTCTCTCGATCTATAGGGGTAACGGGGTGAAGTGAGGGGGTGGTGGGGGATGCGCGGGGTTGCTAAGGGTAACGGGAGGAGGCAGAGGTGGAGAGGAGCGTGCACATTGCGCAACACACGTAGATGATACTTGAACCACCGACACGAAATCACAGAGGGCGCTGCTATCTCCAACTTCCTGGAACGAGGGGGCGCTGCTCTTTCTGACATGTTAACGAGATGCTCCGAGGGGGCGCTAATATCGCCGGATACGAGACCCAAGACCCATCGCTGACCCGCCGACGCTGCTATCACTGCTATCAAACCGGACTCGGACGTAAACCGGACGTAAACCGGACGTAAAACCGGACTCGGACGTAAAACACAGACACGAGCGCGCGGTGTTGATGCGAAATAATTTAAACTTAAGTAATGGCGACGTGCAGGCAGCAGCAGCAGCAGCAGCAGCAGCAGCAGCGTCCTATAGCCGGCTACGACACGCGACGTCGCGACACAACAATAAATAAGCGGAGAGAGAACGGATGAGGCAGCAGCAGTAGCCAGGCAACACGCGCGTCTGCGTGGATGCGCGGGAAGAGAACAGATGAGGAGGCAGCAGTAGCTAGGCAACACTGTGAATACGTGCGGTGGGGACCGACACATTCTATGCGGCTTGCCAGTTAGCAGGACGTGCGCCGCTCACTTAAAAACCTTATCGGATATCCGAATTCAGACACCGACGTCGCACCCACTTGGCGAGCTCTCCAGCATCTGCATCCGCATCCGAGATCCCGCAAATCCGGATTGAGCGCACTCCCGTGAGCAGGGGCTCATTATCAGACACGAAATCAGTTCTAACATTGATCTTAACATAAATGTTTTTCTCGTTGAGCGAACCTCTCTCTATACATGCACTGCGCATATGAGAAACGCGTCCCTTCACGATGTTTCCCTCAACTCAACTGTCTATCAAAAAAAGTTAATAATAAGACAAATGTTAGGAATAAGATCAGATAACGGGCTTTTAAACCCGATTTTTTGAACGAAAGAAACGCAATCGTTATAGATTTTTTGGGGAGGAGAGGGGGAGGTGCGCGGGTCACAGATATGCCTCGCTGGCTATTGGTTAAGCATTCACATCGCGGATGACACTGAGTATCTTTACATCGGGGAAGAAATTCGCTTTGGACGCACGAACACACGAACGCACGAACGCACGAACGCACGAACACACGAACGCACGAACGCCCGAACGCACGAACGCACGAACACACGAACACGCGCAGACGCAGGATTCTCACGCTGAGTAATTAGTTCACCCCAACACGCCTGCCAATATCACATCCCCGCACAGCCAGCCGACGATAGTGGTGCCGACAGTGATGCCGACAGTGGTGCCGACAGTGATGCCGAGAGTGATGCCGACAGTGGTGCCGACAGTGATGCCGACAGTGGTGCCGACAGTGATGCCGAGAGTGATGCCGACAGTGGTGCCGACAGTGATGCCGACAGTGGTGCCGACAGTGATGCCGAGAGTGATGCCGACAGTGGTGCCGACAGTGATGCCGACAGTGGTGCCGACAGTGATGCCGAGAGTGATGCCGACAGTGGTGCCGACAGTGATGCCGACAGTGGTGCCGACAGTGATGCCGACAGTGGTGCCGACAGTG
>NW_014578969.1:8097-9277 GCF_000485595.1 Priapulus caudatus
AGGGGGGATGGATGGATGGATGGATGGATGGATGGATGGATGGATAGATAGATAGAGAGATGGACGGATGGATGGATGGGTGGATACATAGATAGATAGATAGAGAAAGAGAGAAAAGGATAGACAAAGCGAGAGAAGAAACAGGTAGGAAATGTGAGAGCGAGAGAGGTGAAGACAGGAAGAGAGAGAGAGAGAGAGAGGGGGGGGGGCAGGAGGAGGAGGAGAAGTGGGAGTTTAGTGATAATGCCAAACTGACTATGTACAATTAAAGAACCCCCACGTTTACAATATATCCGCGATTCGCCACCGCTCGACTAAAAAAACAAAACATTTCACATAAACTTCATTTCACGTAACTCGCTACAACTAATTGCAGGGCGTTTACTCCTGTGACAGACAGACAGCCAACACAAGCGCATCACTCGACTACTAACAGCTACTACTAAAATAATGGTTAACGAAGGCCGCAGCAAAATAGACAAACCGATTGTTTTCCCGTCGCCAAATTTCCATTTCGGGAAAATATAAATTGCCGACACGCACGCAACGCGACGCTAAGCTATATATAGTCGTCGGCTGCGTGGCACGTCGCTCGAACGACGGTGGCGCCCCGCGTGGTCAATAACGGTGGTCATGCGCAGATGCCCCCTTTCATCGGTTAGCCTAGTAGGCTGCACTGATCCCCCCACCCACTAGATACGACCACTACAACCGTACTGACCACCACCCACCCCAGGATACAGTCCATGAGAGGGGGTCCGAGTATGTATAGGCCAGTAGTATAGATATCATGTAATAGGGAAAGTTGTGTACTACTAGGCCTACTCATTTCATTTCAAATACTACTAGGCCTATTGTACATCTAGCCTACACAAGACAGCAGCTAGCTGAACCATGAGTTGTAGAGTTCAGTGAAAAGTATATACCTTAAAGGACAATTGAAGTCAAATTTCACAACTTCTGTAACGTTTTTATACATAGAAATACATTCAATAACGTATTCAATTTCAAATCTGGCGCCCAATTAGTAATAAACACATGAATAGTAATCTAGTTCATGTGACGTCACAGCCTCATGTTGAGCGACGCCACGCTAACGAAAGTTGAGTGTTGTGTATAAGATGGAAATAGACGGCGATAATTTCAATGATTCTAGTGATTACCGGTACTCAGATGATGA
>NW_014578969.1:9571-17071 GCF_000485595.1 Priapulus caudatus
TGTTCTGATTCTTGAGAAGTTTGTGCCGATTCTTTGCGTTGCTTTTTCAGACTATTCTCCTCAATTTCTTCTTGTGTATATTCAGGCTCAAACCTATATCCAACTATATATATCCAACTGTATCCAACTATATCCAAATATATCCAACTACATATATCCAACTGGTAAATCACTATAAATATCATCATCATGTGAGTAATCACTAGAACCATTGAAATTATCGCCTATCAATTATCGAAATTAACACTCAACAACGGTTCCACAACACTCAACTTGCGTTAGCGTGGCGTCGCTCAACATGGGGCTGTGACGTCACATGAACTAGATTACTATTCATGTGTTTATTACTAATTGGGCGCCGTATTTGAAATGGAATACATTATTGAATGTATTTCTATGTATAAAAACGTTACAGAAGTTATAAAATTTGTCTTCAATTGTCCTTTAAATTCACAAGTATCATTGTAGCGATGCTGGCGTGCAAGCTAGCATCACGCGCGCTCATTAATTATTCAGGACGCCTAGCAAGCAGAGGTGTTTAATAAACTGACAAGATAGCGTGGTCGACAGAGGGAGTGCGGAGAGGGGGGGGCACGCGGTGCTCGCGAAGCAACGATCGCAGGTCGCACAGGAATGCGACCTGGCGAAGCTCAGGAGGTGAGAAGATAATGCCCGGATGTCGGTCGCGAAGGCCGGGCTCATTTAAAAGAGCAAGCCGCGCTCGGCGCGGGAGCACTCCTCTCACGTGTTGTTCTACCCGACTGTTGTCTCGCACGTCCCCTGTACGCGTCCTAGCTTATTTGTAACTCCCTGTTATCATGGCTCACAATATACGTGTTTGTGGTACGTTACGCTTCTAGTTCGTATTTGCTTTGCGTCTTGCACTACCTTTATCATTACCCGGTACACACTATACGTCACGCCAAGTACAACCTCACATCATCATCTTTTGCATTTACATAAAGTATGATTTTTCCATGTTGGCTGGCCGGCCGATTTTGATTGGCTAATGTACACTGTGCTTGCTGAAAGAACCAGAAAAAAAATTCCGCCCCCCGTCCGATCCCCCCCCCCCACCGTCCGCGTGCTATGTTTAGGCAGTGCTTCGGTGAAGACTGGGAAAGAAATCGTTCTCGTCTGCGTGTTTTCTAGCGCTACTCAACAGCGAGAATGATATAATAACAGATTTTTTACCGAGCTTCGCTGCACTCAACACGAAATCATCGCAATGTCGCTCCGTGTCGGTCTGTCCGTCTGTCTGTCTGTCTGTCTGTCCGTCCGTCCGTCCGTCTGTCTGTCTGTCTGTCTGTCTNTCTCGTCTCTCTCGCTCTCTCTGCTGCTCTCTCTCCTCTCTCTCTCTCCTCTCTCCGCTGCTCTCTCTCTCTCACGCGCGCGCGCGTCTCTCTCTCTACTCTCTTTCTCTCAGCATATCACATGCACACACACACACTCTCTTCTCCTTCGCTCGTCTTCTCTCTCCCTCTCTCTTCTCTCTCATCTCTCCCTCTCTCTCTCTCTCTCTCTCTCCTCTCTCTCTTATCTATCTATTTTCATTTCTCCTCTCGCTCGCACTCACCACGCAGGCCAGCGCTACAATCTAACAGTCTCTGCACTATATCACCGTGTTAGCACATCAAGCTGCTGCATCCTCCACATCCATGCTTTTCAACGCCCGGAGAGACAGGCGAGAAACCACGGGGGGAAAGCGCGACTGAGTGCCATCTAACCAGGCAGTAAAGAAGCTATTCGCTTAAAAGGCAATCCCATTCATTGTCCTTTCCCCCACCCACCCACCTATACAAAACCAACCGATCTCATACAAGCCAACAACCCATAAACCAACACAACATACAATCACCCACCTATACAAGCCAAGCCACCCATTACAACCAGACCATCTCAGACAACAACCCACCCATACAACCCACCCACTTGATACAACCACACACCCACCCACTTTGTACACGCACACACCCATACAACCAACACCCATAAACCAACATAGCGAACACCCGATTACAAACACCCACCTATACAAACAACCACCCATAACAACCCAACCACCCATACAACCAACCACCCATACAACCAACCACCCATACAGCCACCCAGCCTGTTACAACCCCACCCACCGTACAACCAACCACCCATAAACCAACATAGTGACAACCATACAAACGCAACCACCCATACAACCAACCACCATACAACCGAATCCGACCCATACAACCACCCATCCATACAACAACCCACCCATACACCCACCCACCTGTACAACCCACCAACACCCCATACAAAACCAACCACCCAGTAAGACCAACATTAGTGACACCCATACAACACAAACCAACCCCGATAAAAACCAACCAGCCTATACAACAACCCACCCAATACATCCACCTACGGTACACCACACACCCATACAAACCAAACCACCCATAAACCAACATAGGGACACCTATACAAACCAAACCATCCATTACAAACCAAACCATCCATACGAACCAACCAGCCCATACAACCACCACCGATAAACCACACATAGTGACACGTATACAACCAAACCATCCATACAACACACCATCCATAGCAACCAAGCCACATACAACCACCCACCGCATACAACCACCACCCCATAAACCAACATGAGTGACACCCTATAGCAACCAACCATCCATGACAACAACCATCCATACAACCAACCAGAACCCATACAACACCCACCATACAACCACCTCATCCATTACAACAAACCCACCCATACACCCACCCACTTGTACACCCAAGCACCCATACCAACGCAACCACCCATACAACCAACCACCCATACAACCACCCAGTCCATACAAACAACCCACCATACAACCAACCACCCATACAACTAAGCCACCTATACAACCAACCACCCATAACAACCACCCAATCCATTACAACAACCCACCCATACAACCAACCACCCATACAACCAAACCAACCCATACAACCCAACCACCTGTTGTACCACCCACACACCCATTACAACAACCACCCATACAACCACCCACTGTAGCATCCACACACCCATACAACCAACCACCCATACAACCAACCACCCATACAACCAACCAGTTCCAATACAAACAACCCACCCATACAACCAACCACCATACAACCAACCACTATACAAGCCAACACCCATACAACCACCACTATTACAACAACCACCATACAACAACCATTTCTCTATATCATTATCTATATCTTATCTCTATACAACCAAACCACCCCATACAAACACCCCACTATACAACAAACCAACCCATACAAACCACCCACCTATACACACCAACCACCCATTACAACCAACCAACCCATACAACGCCACCCAACCCATACACCCACCCACCTATACAACCAACCACCCATAACACAACCAACACCATACAACAACCACCCATACAACCAACCACCCAACACCCCCCACCTGTACAACCAAACCACCTGTACAACCAACCACCCATAAACCAAACATTAGTACACCATACAACCAACCACCATACAACCAACCACCCACTTACAACCAACCACCGCATACAACCACCCATCCATACAACAACCCACCCATACACCCACCCACCTGTACACCCACCACACCCATACAACCAACCACCCATAAACCAACATAGTGGACACCATACAACAAACCACCCATACAAACCAACCACCTATACAACAACCCACACATACATCCACCTACCTTACCACCACACACCATAACAACAACCACCCATTAAACCGAACATAGATGACACCTTATTACAACCAAACATCCATACAACCAACCATCGCATACAACAACCAACCCATACAAACCACCATCCATACAACCACCCACCCATAAACCAAACAATGATAGGACACCTATACAACCAACCATCCATACAAACCAACCATCCATACAACCAACCACCCATACAACCACCCGACCCAATACAAACCAGCCCACCATAAACCAACAATAGGACCACCTATACGAAGCCCAACCATCCATGAAACCACACCATCCATACAAACCAACCACCCATACAACCACGCCACCCATACAACCACCCATCCATACAACAACCCACCCATACAACCCACCCACTTTGTACACGCCACACACCCATACAAGCCAACCACCCTATACAACCAACCACCCAATACAACCACCCCATCCATACAACAACCCACCCATAAACCAACCACCCATACAACAAGCCAACCTTATACAACCAACCACCCATACAAACACCCATCCATACAACAACCCCACCCATACACCAAACGCACCCATTACAACCCAACCAAGCCCATACAACCAACCACCTGTACACCACACACCCATACAAACCAAAACCACCCATTACAAAGCCACCACCTGCTACACCGCCACACTCACCCATACAACCAACCACCCATTACTCAACCAACCACCCATACAACCCACCCATCATACAAACACCCACCCATACAACCAAGCCACCCATGACAACCAACCACCTATACAACCAACCCACCAACAACCACCCCACCCATAACACCCAGCCCACCTAGACAACCAACCACCCATACAACCAGCCCACCTATACAACCACCCATCTCATACAACAACCCACCCATACACCCACCCACTTGTACACCCCAACAGACCCATACAACAACCACCCATAAACCAACATAGGAACACCCATACCACCATCCACCCATACAACCAACCACCCATACACACCACCCACTATACAAATCAAACCCACCCATACAACCCAAACCACCGATACAAACAAAACCACCCATACACAACCACCCATACACCCACCACCTATACAACCAACCACCCATACAACCACCCACCCATGACAACCCAAACCACCGATACAAACCAACCGACCCATACTGAAACCAACCACCCCATACAACAACACCCATACAACCAAACCACCCATACACCCACCCACCCATACACCCACCCACCATTACAGCCACACACCCATACACCAACCACCCATAACCAACATAGGGAACACCCATACAACCATCCAGCCCATACAACCAACCACCCATACAACCACTCCATACAACCAACCACCCATACAACCACCCATCCATGACAACCAACCACCCATACAACACCCATCCATACAACCAACCACCCATACAACCAACCACCCATACAAACCCAACCACCCATACACCCACACACCCATACAACCAAACCACCCATACAACCACCGCATCCATACAATCAACCACCCATACAAGCCAAACCACCCATACCAAACAACCACCGCATACACCAACACAACCCATAACACCAACCGACCCATACAACCACCCATCCATACAACCAAACCACCCATACAACCAACCACCCATACAACCAACCACCCATACAACCAAACCACCCATACACCCACCCACCTGCTTACACCCACACGACCCATACAACCAAGCCACCCATAACCAACAGTGAGCGAACACCCATACAAACAACCACCCCAACAACCACCCATACAAACCAACCACCCATACAACCACCCACCCATACAATCCAGCCACCTATACAACCAATCAACCCATACAACCAACCACCCATACAATCCCACCCACCTATACAAACAACCCACCCATACAACCAAACCACCCATACAACCACCCACCCGCCTGCGAGGGCAAACATGACTGACGATGACAACGACTTCATATCCGATGTCACATCCGTGCCCGAATCTCAAGCTTAGAAGCAATAACCTCTGCTTGCTGTCTCTCATCCCGCCACCGCCCCCCGCACGTCCCATTCGTCTGCACTGCATCCGTCGTCATCCGACTACACATCTCACTATCCCCATTGAATGCGGCTCATGCTCTGCCTGCCGCGTACGGCAGAGACGGATAAAATGTCGGAGAGATTGGCATCCCGACTACTGCGTCCGTCATCTAGACACGTGACGCAATCGGCGACTATATGCGTTGTCATGGATACGCCGGGCTGCCATTGACTACAACCTCTAGTCAAAGTCCCCGGATAGTGGCTAGAAATATATTTATGGCTACACACCTACACTGCACTTGCAGCTCTCGTATAGAATGCTAGCGTTGCAGAATGAAGTTGGGACGGCAACGCACACGCGCGCACGCACGCACCGCACGCACGTACTCCACGGCTCAACACCGACACAAAACACACTCGATAGAGAAACAGGAGCAGAACACAACGCAACGCAACACGCGCCACTTAAATAATATATATAATTAATATATATATATATATATATAAATATATATAACTGTGTGACGCTGCTCGATTAGGAATTCCTCTGAAATACGTTATCCTACGCAGCCAGCAGCCAGCAAGCGGCAGCAAGCAGCAGCAAGCCAGCCGGCAACGGCAGCGGATGATTGATGTAAAACTATGCGTAACGGAAGCAACCCATCGGAAACTATAGAACTATAGCCGGCAAACACACACACACACACGCACGCACGCACGCACGCCACGCACAGCACGCGATCGCACGCACGCACGCACGCGACGCACGGCACGCACGCTCGTACGCACGCACGCACGCGACGCAACACACCCCTAATGGCAGCGATGCCACACAGCATAGTAGTTCCCGAGCTAGGGGCGTGGGCTTGCTCCCGCGCGCGATTGCTGTAAGGCTATTTGTCTAATGGGTAAACCTAGACAACAAGGCCATCGGAGGAGCGAGGGGAGAAGGAGGCAGGAGCGGAAGGAACAGGAAAGGGGAGGGGAGGAGGAGCGAGGGATCGTGTCCAAATCGTATCTTAGTGTGTGTGTAGTGTGTGTGTGTGTGTGTGTGTGTGTGGTGTGATGTGTGTGTGTGTGTGTATGGTGTGTTGCTGTGTGTATTGTCGTGTGTGTGTGTGTACACACATGGACGAACGTAAAACAGTCAGTATAGGAGAGGAGTTAAACATCGTGCGGATAACGCGCCTCACGAAATATCTATATGCCCATAATGATCTATTGCTCTCTCTCTCTTCTCTCTTCTCTACTTCTCTCTCTCTCTCTCTCTCCTCTCTCTCTCTCTCTCGTTCTCACACGTCCGTTTCTCTATCCCTCGCACCTGTTCCTTTATATGATCGAGAATTGATCACATTAATTTTACATTCTTGAGGTAATGGAGATCTGGTCAGTAGTGAATCTAGCACGCGCTAAATGAGATGGACGGACGGGAAACGAACGAACGGACGGACGACGGACGAACGACGGACGCGGACGGGGCGGATGGATGGATGGGATGGATGGATGGATGGATGGAGGATGGGATGGATGGAGAACCGACGGACGGACGGACGGACGACGGACGGCACGGACGACGCGACAGAACGGACGCGACGGTATGGATGGAATGATGGATGAAGATGGATGGATGATTGGATGGAATGGATGGATGGATGCATGGATGGATGGATGCGATGGATGGATGCGACGGATAACGAACGGACGGACGGACA
>NW_014578969.1:22071-32616 GCF_000485595.1 Priapulus caudatus
TGCATAGTAGCGTACAACACAAAACAAGAGTTAAGTTGGTAACCTGCATAAATATTAGTTTCAAAAGTCCTAGGGACTTATAACTAAGACGCGAGAGAGAAATGCGATCAAATCCTCGGTTGCGTAAGGCCGGCCCAGCGAAATACTTATCACACACAAATAGATGCGCCTTCTGTTTTAATTATAATTACGCTATTTTGACGACCCATTTGTGATTTTTGCAAAGTAGCTGAACCTCGAAAAAATGTATTGCCTGGTATGATGTAGTCAAATCAATTTTTCTATGCTATAACTGCATAAAATATTGGTGTTTTTGACTGTTGGTGTAATCAGTGATAGTTTTCGCTGTCAAGTGAACTATATTCCAGGCTATATTTAGTTTTCTGAGCAAAATTTCTCGTCAATGATCGGGACCCACCTGAAAAACGTAGTGTTTTTCTTTAAAACATTATTATCTCTCAAACAAATCGCAAAATAAACGCTTGTAGGCGAATTAGGTCTCGCCCATTTATAGCTAGCACTATTAGCTGATACTCGCAGTATGAGAAATTACAACTCGTTTGTGCTGGATGTCGATTACTATCTATAATAGGCCAAGCGAACATCAACATTTAAACGGCAGCAAAGGAATCAACAACTAAATGACAATCGTTGCATATTTTGTTGAAAGTAATGATGTACGAGTGTTCTAAGATATATATATATATATATATAATTCCTAGCCTTACTGTAGAGTCACTTGCCGATACGCCCAACAGATATAAGTAGTGTTAAATAGGTCGGAAAAATACCGAAAACCGACGGAGAAGATGTTCGAAATTCTTACCGCGTTCCGGCACTTACCGTTACCTTTGCGTAACGGCAAGGCACACATCCTACAGTACGGCTTCTAACATTCTCTCTTCCCTCTAGCAGTACGGCTTCGAACACTCTGACTTCGCTCATACAGTACGGCTTAGAACCTCTCACTCCCTCTACAGTACGGCTTAGAACACTCAATTCCTCTACACGTAACGGCTTCGACACACTCTCACTTCCTCTACAGGTACGGCTTCTTAAACATTCTGCATTTCCCTCTACAGAACGGCTTCTAAAATTTCTCACTTCCCTCCTAAACAGTACGGCTTCTAAATTCTCATTTCCCTCTAACAGTAACGGCTTAGAACACTCAGCCTTCCCTCTACAGTAAGCGCTTCGCAGCCCTCAACTTCCCTCTACAGTACGGCTTCTAAATTCTCATTTCCCTCTACAGTACGGCTTAGAAACACTCTCACTTCCTCTACAGTACGGCTTCTAACATTCTCAGCTTCCCCTCTACAGTAACGCGCTTCTAACATTCCTCCCAATTTCCCCTGCTAAGTACGGCTTAGATCACACTTCACTTCCCTCACTACGTACGGCTTCGAACACTCTCACTTCCCTGACTACGTACGACTTATCTAAAGCATTCTCACTTCCCTCTACAGTACGCTTCGAACCATTCTGCAGCTTCCTCTAGCAGTCACGGCTTCGAACACTCTCATTCCCTCTACAGTACGGCTTTCTAACATTCTCACTTCCTCTACTTTTAAAGTAAAAAACGGCTTCTAACATTCTCACTTCCCTCTAACAGTAGGCTTAGTAACACACTCAACTTCCCTCTACAGTAAGGCTTCGAACACTCTCACTCCCGCTCTACTAGTAGCGGCTTCTACACATCTCTCACTCACTCTACAGTACGTTCGAACATTCTCACTTCCCCTCCTACCAGTTACGCT
Organism: Priapulus caudatus; assembly: GCF_000485595.1. Taxonomy (NCBI): domain Eukaryota; kingdom Metazoa; phylum Priapulida; class Priapulimorpha; order Priapulimorphida; family Priapulidae; genus Priapulus; species Priapulus caudatus. Next base: position 23,829 of record NW_014578969.1, read on the forward strand.
TCTAACATTCTACTTCTCTAGCAGTAACGCTCTAACATTCTCACTTCCCCTCTACAGTCAGCGAGCTTAGAAGCACACTGCCACTTCCCTCTACAGTAAGCGGCTCGAAGCACTCTCACTTCCGTTTCTACAGTAAGCGGCTTCTAAACATTCTCACTTCACTCGTACAGTAGACGGCTTCGAAACATTCTCACTTCCCTCTACAGTACGGCTTCTAACATTCTCACTTCCGCTCTACCGTACGGCTTCGAAGCATTCTCACTTTCGCCTCTACAGTACGGTATAGAACACACTCAGCTTCGCCTCTACAAGTTACGGCTTCGAACACTCTACTTCCCTCTACAGTAGGCTTATAAATTCTCACTGTTCGTTACAGTACGGGCTTCTAACATTCTCACTTCTCTACACGTACGGCTTCGAAACATTTCACTTCCCTCTAGCAGTACGGCTTCTTAGAACAACACTCACTTCGCCCTTTACAGTACGGCTTCTAAACAATTTCTGCACTCCTCTACAGGTACGCTTGCGAGACATTCTCAATTCTCTCTATACAGCAACCACTACCACGAATACGTCGTACTAATGATTATAAGGTTCATAAATGCTGGTTTTCTCCCACTCGCGTCGCTATTGGGTAAGCGCTGACGTAGATCAGCAGCGGAGGGAGAGGGGAGGGAGGGGGGAGGGAGAGGGAGCCTGACTCCACAACCTCCCCCAGCATCTCTCTTTCTCTCTCTCTCTCTGCTCCTCTCTCTCTCTTCTCTCTCTCATTCCTCTCCCCGCCTTCCTTTCTCTCTCTCTGCTCAACATCTGCTCTCTCCCTTCCTCCGTCACCGCCGCTCGTGACAAGCCCTATTGAACATATGCATCAGCATTCAGAATGCGGCTGCCGTGCGGCTGCAATACGCGCTGCTATTAATATCTCCGTGGATGATTAACGATGACGTTCGATATCAGGACGCCCGCCGCCGTCGATCAAACGCATATTTTTTTTTAATTTTCGTTCGATTTAATTCGCCGTCTGCAGCCTCGCGCCGTAGAAGCGTGCTTGGGAAGCGGAGCAGCTGCGGCGGCAGAGAAACGACTAATGACATAAATTAAATACCAATAAATAAGGCAAACCCGGTTATTTTATTAAGCATTCTGTGACGCCGGAATGAAATTTGCGCAGGCCGTGCCGTAGTAAGTGTGTGTGGCGTGCGCGCGCTGGCGCCGCGTGCGTTGCGTGGCGTCGCGTGCGTGCGTGCGTGTGTCCAGTGTGTGCGTGTGTGTGTGTGCGATGCGTGCGTATGTGTGTGTGTGTGTGCGCTTGCGTGTGTGTGCGTGGTGCGTGTGTGTGTGTGTGTGTGCGCGCGTGCGTGGGCCCCTGCGTCGGCGTGGCGGTGAGCGTGTGCCAGTGTGTGCGTGTGTGTGTGTGTCGTGCGTGCGTATGTGTGTGTGTGTGCCGTTGCGCTGTGTGTGCGGTGCGTGCGTGTGTGTGTGTGAAGTAGTGTGTGCGTGCTGTGTGCGTGCGTCCCCGGTGCTGTGGTGCGTGTGTGTGTGTGCGGTATGCGTGTGTGCTGTGTGCCGTGCGTGCGTGCTGTGTCGTAGCGTAGGTATTTATCTACTGAGCTGACGCCCACGCAGCGGTAATTATAAAATTTTGTCGATGGCGATTTGCATATTACTCACGGAATGAAGAATGGTGCTGTCGGAGGCAGCCACGCCCTCATATACGCACTGATGCGTGCGCGCCGTGCGTGGCATGCGTGCGTCGCCGTTCTGAGCTTAAAGCTAAGCTAACCCCCCACATACGCCTTAGGCTACTTCGGGCTATCATGCTACGGCATCGACTGCCGACGTTGTTGTTTGTTGAACAAAACGCGAATGAATTGACGGCGCGTGCTTGCGTGACCGTGTCGGCTCATCGCCATTCATTATCATCATCGTCATCGGCATTGCTGTCATCGTTCGTGCCATGTCGTCGTCGTCCATCGTCGTTGCCATTGTCGTCGTCGTCGTCGTCGTTGCCATTGTCGTCGTCGTTGACATTGTCGTTATCATCAAATGGTGAGGATAATGATTACCATCATCATCATCGTCGTAGTCGTCGTCGTCATCGGCATTGTTGTCGTCCTCGTCGTTTTCATTGTCGTCATCATCAATAGTGATGATAATGATTGCCATCATCGTCGTCGGCGCCATCGCTCCGACGTTGTTATCGTCACATCATTACCATTATCATCGTCGTCATCATCATCGTCGTAGTTGTCGTCATTTTCATCAATGCGAGTCTTTCATTCCACATGCATCATCGTTGTCGTCGTCGCTCGTCCGTCTCGTCCATCAATCTCATCGTCAACAACTACAGCAGGGCAGACTAGCATCAGCGGCAGGCAGTAAAGGTCGGCCGTACAGTATACAGGCTAATTTCATTAGAGCGAGAGCAGAAATTGCGAGAGATTGCGCCAAATTTCGGCGGCACGCGATGGTCTCTCGCTCTCTTTCTCTCTTTCTCTCTTTCTCTCTCTAATCGATCCTCTCTCTCTCTCTCTTCTCTCTCTTGTCTTTTTCTTTCTCGCTCTTCTCTTTCTCTCTCTTCTCTCTCATTCTACTCCTTCCTCTCTCTCGTCTCCCTTCTATCTCTCTCTCTCTCTCCTCTCTCTCTCTCCTCTTCTCTCTCTCCTCTCTCTCTCGATTGCTTCTCTCTGCTCTCTCTTCGTCTCTACTCACTCTCACCTAGCACGAGAGAAACTCCATCAATCTCCTCTCTCCCTCTCAGCTACCCTACGGATCCCTGCCTCCCCTCACCTCATATACTCCGCTCACTCGGCTCTCGCTCTCCATCTCCTCTCTCATTCTCATCTGCATACTCTCTCTCTCTGCATACTACTCATCCCAGTCTCCCCTCTCGCTCTCCCTCCTCCCTCTGACCCTCATTCGATCTCACGCTCGCTCCTATCTCGTTGATCACGCGTGTGTAGTTTCAGCGCACTCTGGCGGCGAGATCCCGCGGCAAAAACACAATGGACCTTGAAGGAGACCTCTAAGAGGTGAACGCTCCCACCAGCCCATGCATCATCATCACCATCATCAATCATCAGTCAACATACATATCTAGTCCCCATCAACCCATCATCATCCATAATCAATCCAATCGACCACTCACTACATCATCAATCATCATCATCATCATCATCATCACATCATCCCTTCCTCCCCTCCTCATCATCACCACCCATCCTCCTCCCTCCTCCTCCTCCTCATCCACCATCATCAATGCATCACCAATCATCATCAATCACCACCCACTCCTCATGCATCATCATCAATCATCATCATCATCCTCATACTAGGGCAAGCGCCCGCGCTTCCACGCATTAGTTTCGTCAATGCGGGAAAGCGAACGGACAAACGCACTGCGTCTCATTTCCGCGCGCGACGCGCGCGAACGCTCTGCTATGCTCTCTTCTCTCTACTCCTCACTCTCTCTCTCTCTCTCTCTCGCCCCCCCCCCCCCCCCCCCTCCCCCCCCCCCCCCCCCCCCCCCCCCCCCCCCCCCCCCCGCCACTCTCTCTTCTCTCTCTCTCTCCTCTCTCTCTCATCTCTCTCTCTCTCTCACGTCACTCACTCTCTCTCTGCTCTCACAGCTCTCTCTCGTGGGAGGAGATCACGGACGGATTCACTCCTCCGTCGAGCTGCCGTCCTTTCCCCCCTCCCCCGTCCTCCAGTACACCCTATCTCTCTCTCGTCGTCTACTTCTCTCTGCCGTCTCTCACTCACTCTCCCTCGCTCTCCGCCGCTCGACTCTCCACTCCTCTCATCATCCCGCCACCCTCCCCCCCCCTCATTACCCCTATCTCTTCTCTTCTCTCGCTCTCTCTCTCTCTCCTCTCTCCTCTCTCTCTCTTTCTTATTCTGCTCTTCTCTCTCTCTCTCTCTCATCTCTCTCTCTCTCTCTCCTCTCTCTCTCTCTCGGCTTTCTCTCTCTCTCTCTAGCTCTCCCTCTCTCTCTCATCTCTCTCCCTCTCTCTCAACATCTCTCTCCTCTCTCTCCTCTCGTCTCTCCCCTCTCGTTTCTCCTCTCTCTCCATCTCTCCCATCACCTGCTCTTCATCTCCAATCTCCTCGCCCCTCTGCTCTCTGCTTTCTTGCGCTGCTGCTGGCTGGCTGCTGCTGCTGCTAATTGTCCAGATAATAGACAGGTGAGCGGATTGCGGGTGTAGCGGATAAACCCTCTCCCCGCGGGAAGCCGCGACACCTCACCTGCGTGTCCGCATTGTGTCTGCTGCTGCTCTGACGACGACGTGACGAGATAGCGGATAGAGTCACTCGCAATTACCGTCTGCTGCTGCTGCTGCTGCTGATGATGATGATGATGATGGTGCTGATGATGATGATGAAGATGGTGCTGATGATGATGATGATGATGATAACGATGCTACTGCTGCCTGCTGAGACCTGGTGTCGACCTATATTCTACCTCCTCACTCAACGCCGTCGCAGCGACGACGACGACAACGACAACGTTGGTGATGATGATGACGACGGCAACGATGACGACAATGTCGATGATGATGACGGCGACGACGACAACAATGACGATGACGATGACGACAACGATGACGACGTCGTCAGGCGCACGCGGCGCGCGGTGGTAGCAGCGAGCGGACGGCTGGCGGGCGAGTATAACGACATCAAGAGCTAATAATACCAGGAGTAAGATAATAATTATATATATATTATATACCTATATTATCTTACTCCTGATAATACCACATAAGAGGTATTATTAGCTCTTGACGTCATGCACAGCGATTACGACACAGACATCCACAAATCTCCTGCTATACCCGCACCGGCTACGTGCGTGCGTGCGAGCGTTCATTCATTGTTGCGTGCGTGCGTGTGCGTGTGTGTGCGTGCGTGCGTGCGTGCGTTCGTTCGTTGTTGCGTGCGTCCGCGTGTGCGCGTGCGTGCGTGCGTGCGTGCGTTAGCATTAACGCTACGAGTTACGGCCGCAGCGTCGTTAATTGATCGTGAAGAATGGCGGCGCGCGGCAGATTGTCGGGCAACCAGCGGCTAAAGGCAAAACTTAATGACGAGATGAAATTATGCTATTAAGTTGAAATTAAATTATGGCTCTCGACCAAAATGTGCAGTAAAATTATTGCGCGCGCTCTCAGCTTCCCTCCCCGTTCGCCTTCGCCCGCACGCGCACATGTGAACTAACGTACGCATGCACGCACACACGTACGCACGCACGCACAGCCGCTCGCATGTTTTTACCGTCCGCCGACGATTTACTGTATAAATTTATAAATAAATAAATATATCATATATATATATTTATACACATATATTCCTATTTATCGTCATCCTCTGCCTCGTTCCCATGCTGCTCCTTTTCCTCCACCCTCTCCTCACCTCTTTCTCGAGCCCAAGCCAGCGCAAATACCTCAGCAAGCACAAGTGCAAACGCGTTAGCTTCGATTTACAAACGCTAAGCGAACGTCTGGCCATCGAATGTGCAATCTGTCGCTTCGTTGAATAAACATCCACATATACGGCTTAGGAGCGAGGTGGCGCATGCATGGGTGTGTGTGTGCGTCTGTGCGTTCGTTCATTCGTGCGTGCGTGTGTTTGCGTGCGTGCGTGCGTGCGTTCAGCTTTGTTAGCAAAGCTGTACCAGCTATCATTGCACTGTAAGTAACTACTAAACTAATGTCTATAACATTGCCTCGGACAACAAGGATTATGGTGTCCGTTGTGCGCCGCTTGCTGCGCGCCGTGTGTTGTGTGTGTGCGGTCTTGTCGTGCGGCGGTGCGCTCACATTATACCAGCGTGTGTGTCTGTTATGCTTGTGTGGAGGCGAAATAAGATAGGAATATCACATTGTTGCGACGAATGGAAAGAGAATTGTGAGGTAGGAATAGAGTGGAGGATAGCACCGCGAACGCGACGCACGCACGCAGCAGCACGCGCGCAGAAACAACACCACACAAACACGCAGCACGCACGCTGCGCCAAAACAAATTATTTAATATTCGAGAGCTGAAATCATGTGCCCCTATGTTGTGAATAAAAGAAGCGTGTTCTTACAGAGTTAAGATCCTCGATCTTGTGTAGGCGAGCGTTATCACGTGGCTGTTTACAGATCGGTGCCGTCTGCACAAGCATACGCCTGTCGCTCTTCTCTTCTCTCTCTCCTCTCTTCTCTCTCTTCTCTTCTTATTCTCTCTTCTCTTTCTCCCCTTCTCTGTTTTTTCTCGTTCTTCTTCTCTTCTCTCTCCCTTTCTCCTCGGCGCCTCTCCGCTTCCCCCCGCTCTTCGCTTTCTCTCTCTCCTCTCTCTCTCTCTCTCTCTCTCTCTCTCTCTTCGGTCTCTTTCTCGCTCCCCCCTGTCTCTCATCTCCTTTCTTTCTTTCTGTCTTCTTTCTACGTGTTTCTTAACGTGAGTGCGAGTGGTGGTCTCGCTGTCGGTCTGCTCTTGATCTCTACTCTCTCTCTTCTCTCTAAGACCGACTTAGACCACTGACAAAGATACACGATTTTCGCTCCATAATTATCTTGGCAGGCGTTTGGCATCACCATTCTATCCTCCCTCCTCCCAATCATCCTCCTCATCACTTCTCTCTCACCTTCTTGTCTGCACGTAGAAAGCGCCTAGACACTAATCACTGTAGTCATGATCCGGGTGCAGTATAGTAGTTGTAGTAGTAAGTGTAGTAGTAGTAGCAGCAGCAGCTGCAGCAGCAAGCAGCGCAGCAGTAGCGGGTAGCAGTTAGATGCAGCACATGCCAGTAGCCAAGTAATAAAAAATAGCGTTAGCAAGCAGTAGCAGTAGCCATAGCAGTAGCATGCAGTAGACAGTAGCAGGTGCGCAGCCGTAGAACAGCAGCAGCAGTTAGTAGCGCGTAGCGCAGCCAGAGCAGTGCAGCGCAGCAGCGCTAGCCAGCAGCGCACAGTAGTAGTAGAGGGCCAGCCAGTTTTCGAAATTGTAAACATGTAGGCAGTCGCTGATGGTGTCTATGTACGGGCTTCTTTGTCTTATACTGAAGCCTATCTCTGGTATTCAGGGCGCCGGCAAGCCAGCGTTAGCAAGAGGTTATTCATGCTCTGTTAAGTAAGAGCTTTTCGAGATGACGGGCGTCGCATATACCAAGTGTGTTTAGTTAGGTTAGGGTCGAGGGTTGGGATGTGTAAGGCTGGGGGCCTGATGGTAGAGGTGGGCGGTGGGGCCGGGGTTAGATTACATGCGAGCGACTTAGAATCTATATGATTAGATAGATTAGTTAGTATTATATTATATTTAGATGGAGCGATCTTTGGTTATAAATTGTTTTACATTGCATTGTGTTTGTGTTGTGACGTTCGCTCGGCTCGTGCAAATATCCACGGAATTGTGGAAAAATAAACCCTGTGAAAAAAAGAAGAAACCATGCAACGTGTCATGATCTGTAGAATGTTCCGACCAAGTTTGAAGAGAAGTTTTAGAGATCCGTTGAGCGGTGCGGAAACGTATAGCCGGACACACACACACACAGACATAAATTCCCCAATTTAAAGTAAGATTAACAATTAACATAAAAGAAAACAAGCTGGTCTACATCTACGTCTACGGAGTCTCGATGTACTGCCATACTGACATTATAATATACGTCGCAGGATGCAGAACTGCTCATCAGTGATCTTCTTAATGACGTTAATCTTCTTAATGAGTTCTTAATTTAAAACTAACGCCGTCGTTGCTAGAGACACTGGTTAACGCCAGGGGGAGCGCACTATCACATCTTCTCGTCCGCATAACTGAAACCTCCCCCGAACTGAAATCTCGCACACTCCCTCGGGCCGCCGCCGCGGGAAATCGAATCCGCATAGAAAATGTTGATTCACTTCAAACTGTCATTCGATTTCACATCAGCAGCAGATCGGGATTTGAAGAGGCAAAGACGTGACGAATTCCCTTACTCGATTCCCATGGAATAAGAAGCTTCGGTGAATGTAGTGAGAATAATGGGGAGGGTGTGTACGCGTGAACGCGGCGGAGGTACGACCCTAGAAGAATTCCCGCATGAAATACGCTTGCAATCCGATGCACATCGCCCAATAAATCTTGCGACTATGCTCAATCGATCTATCTAGGCCGCTAAGAGAATGGATCCCCTCGCGATTTCCAATAGCGAAAGCGATTTCTCGTGCTCGTTCGTGCTATGCTAGTGCCTCGCAGTGGCGGTAGTCATGGTGACGGGTATAACGCATCGTTTAAACGTGTGTCGTAAAGAGACAGTTTCACTAGACAGTCATTGCCAGAGATTAGTGTTAACCAGACAGCCTGTTTAGGTATTACCAAGAAGGAAATCAGCCAATCGGCGCTGGCACAGGAATGAGATCGTTTTTCAGTGTATGCATGCGCTTGAATTTTTATTTCTCATTGCTTAGAACTCTTTGCATTTGTTAATTTCAGAAACTAGAATCTATGCTGAATCCGACAGTGTAAGCGGCTCGTCCGGGGTACGTTGCTGGGGCGGCCGGGGAATTTTCGAAGGAAGCCTACTTTTTCGCGTAAAATGACCAATTGCAAAGTGGCCATTTCGAATGCGTGCCGGCAAAAGCTTGTTCACAAAAAAAAATTATGGAAGAATTTTCGAGTTAACAACATATATGGGGTCACTTGCGACGTGGATTCAGAGGATGGCATTGTGGTTTCTCAAAAAAAACCTCTGATTTATGGGAATTTTTTCGTAAGTATGGCCGCCTATGGGAGATGATTTCCCAGTGTGATACCTTTATCACGGCAGACCCCCCCC
>NW_014578969.1:33422-36897 GCF_000485595.1 Priapulus caudatus
ATATAGATGATATAGATGATATAATATGTTATGACACACCTGATATTAGTCAGTCTCACGGGGGGGGGAGGGACTTTGTGTTCGCCAGGCCGTGGCTGTCAGAAACACACACGAGCGAGTAACGTGTGATTACGTCAAACATCAGCTTCTCTACATAATGACATGCAGTTGACGCTAATTGACCTGCAGCTTTAACTGGCTGCTGTCTCCTTTCACATAAAACCTACCCTAGCTATTAATTTCTAGGGGCTTTAGCAGCTTGGGGACGCATTAAATATTTAGGTTTAGTACAACTTCAAAGGATTCGACTTAACGACGTATTTATCGAGCGACTAAAGTCTTTCCACGATTAGACGCGAACGTTAAATTACTGTTTCCGCGTTAAACCGCCTTTATTACCTGAAGCAGGCAGGGTTCGCAGTTAAAGGCAGCGAGCAGCAGTTTTACCGCTACAAGAGTTACCGTCTGCGCTCAACGTCGGCAGTAAATGTTGGCTGCACGTACTTGGTGCCAGGAAATTCCTTAAAAACCGAAGTAAAGGCACTTAAGTTACAGGCAATTTCTGTAGACAACGATGGCCAGGTGTTTAGGATTGTAGTTGTTTTTACTTTATTTTTTATTTTTCAAATCGCATTGACCTTACTTTACCGTCTGTACTTCATTCGACGTGCAACTTGGGTTAAGCATGGGCGACTATATTTAGAATGAACGAATCAGGAGAAACAGTGCTAGAAGGCCAAATCAGCTTCCTTATGGAAGGATGCAATAAGACATATAGTGGACGGGAGTGGAACTGCTACCCTTTTCTAAAGATTCGGCCCGGGGTGAGTAAATATGCCGCCTGCACTTTTCTCTGGGAGAAAGTACTCGCTGCCTGGTAAAAAAAAAGTTAATTTCGACCCTACCGCCTCAAGCATTGGAAACGTGGGGTTTTCTGCGCCACCGCACATATACACAGACACGCCATGAAGCATACAGTACGATACAGTGTTCATGGCTTTAAACTCTATGCTTTCCACCTACATATACACAAACACATCATGAAGCACACGCACGCACGCACGCACGCACGCACGCACCCCCCACACAGTTCGACACAGTGTTCATGGCTCTATACACTATATGCCTTCCACCGCACACGGCACTCTGTGATGCTGAGAAATAGAGAAGACATTAGCGTAGGAACCACGGGGTCCGTTGTCAGAAACAAAAGTTAACGACAATTAAAACAAAGTCTTAACATTTAGTCTTAACATTATAACTAATTATTAACTTTACGATGGTTCTGACAACAGCCCCCCCCCCACGTATCTCGTTGTTCGATGCGCACCGCGGCCCCGCCATGCGACATCTCACATCGTCCATTGATCTCTCCGTCACTCACGCACATCGTCTATAGATCTCTCCGTCACTCACACACGCAGCTATCACCTCTCTCCGTCACTCACACACGCAGCTATCACCTCTCTCCGTCACTCACACACGTCGTCTATAGATCTCTCCGTCACTCACGCACATCGTCTATAGATCTCTCCGTCACTCACGCACGTCGTCTATAGATCTCTCCGTCACTCACGCACATCGTCTATAGATCTCTCCGTCACTCACGCACGTCGTCTATAGATCTCTCCGTCACTCACGCACATCGCCTAGTAGATCTCTCAGTCACTTCACCGCACATCGTCTCTAGATCTCTTGCACTCACGTAGGCACATCCGGTCATATATGATCTCAGTCCGTCCGACTCACGGCACAATCGATCTATAGAATCTCTCCGTCACTCACCGCAGCATCGCTATAGATCTCTCCGTCCTCAACGAGCGAGCAATGCGCACGGTCGTCTATAGATCTCTCCGTCACCTCACGCACATCTGTCTTATAGATCTGCTCTCGTCACTGCACGCACTAGTCGCGTTATAGAGCTCCTCACGTCACTTCACAGCACGAATCGTCTATAGATCTGCTGCCGTCACCTCACGCACAGTCGTCTATAGATCTTCCTCCGTCACTCACGCACGTCCGTCATAGATCTCTCCGTACACTCACTGCACTCGACGTTCGTCTATAGATTGCTCAGTTCGCGTCATCTCTCACCAACGTTCGTGCTATAGATCCCCCGTCACCTCACGCACTGTCGTTTCTAATAGACTCTCGCGTCACTCAAGCGGCGCAACGCGGTCTAATAGCTCTCTCTCGTTATCTCCACGCACGGACGTTCCGTCTAAGTCTCTTCTCGTCACTCGACGCACACTCGTCTATAGATCTCTCGTCAACTCACGCACGTCGTCTATAGATCTTCTCCGTCACTGCGCACGCACATCGTCTATAGACTCTGCCGTCACTGCCCGGCAAATCGTCTATAGATCTCTCCGCTACACTCACGTCAATCGGTCGCTATAGAATCTCTCCGTCAAACTCACGCGCTCTCGTCTCGATGCCTCTCTCTCTCTCTGTCTCCGCACCTCCCCTCTCTCCTCCCCACGACTGTGAGCAGGTTTTTCTATGCTATTCACTGATTTGAATCGTATATAATATATACGGCTCGGAAAATATCGCCCAAGTGCGACTGCTACGCCTGATAGGCATCATAGGAGATTTGCTTTCACGCATAAATGAGCTGAAAACTCGGAAAATTAGGTTTTTGTGTAGATAACGTCGAAATCGGACTGAATAGAACGGCTTAACTATGCCGTTTCATCGACTGATATGATATGAATGAAAGGGAAATCTTGATTTTGATAGGCGTGTTTAGTACGGATACATGCGCGCTCACGCTGATGACAACACGCACATACAGACACACACGCATGCACGCACATACGCACACACACACGTACACATACACACGTACGCACACACACGCACCGCAACACGCACATGCACACACACACGCATGCACGCACGCACAGAGACACGCATGCACGCACGCACACACACACACGTGCACGCACGCACGCACGCACGCACGCACGCACACACACACACACACACACACACATACACACACATACGCACGCACACACGCACACACACACAAGCGTCGAGCACGGTGGCCTCCTATATGCTCTCTATATACTCCTCCCTATTCCTCACTATATAGACTAAGGACATGATTACATCACTAACTCCGACGCCAGTACAAGCGAAGATCCAAATCGCACCTGCTAAAATACACACCGGCGCGTGCACGCGCGCACGTATACACGCACACGCTCGCGCGCACACGCACGCACACGACACCGCCCGACGACGGGTTATCTATAGTAGCAAGATTATCTAATGCAATCTATTTAATCTGTAATCTATTTATACAATGCTTGCTCAGACAGTGGATCTAATGTCAAACATGACGTCATAATCTTGACGGAAAAAATATGTCATCGTCAGTGTTGCACTAATCAGCTATTGCACTTACCGTGAAATATCGAAATACGAGGCGGTAAAAAAAAAGGCGTGCGTGCGCACACGCACACAC
>NW_014578969.1:38954-40513 GCF_000485595.1 Priapulus caudatus
TATATATATATATATATATATATATATATATATATATATTGAGTCAGTTACCATGCAATCTGCTCTCATAGTGGCTAGTCGCCACATGGGGAGAGAGTAGTGCCTAGGGGCGATGGACGGGGCGTACACGCGTTCGCAGTCGAGCGTCCTTCAAACACGTCTAGACACGGTGTAACACTCTCCTATAGAATGTATGCCGCAGAGGAGAAAAAGACAACCTTGCGTCAACCGTCCGACGTATGATTAACGGTTCGAAAGAACTATGAAAGAACTATGAAAGAACTATGAAAGAACTATGAAAGAACTATGAAAGAACTATGAAAGAACTATGAAAGAACTATGAAAGAACTATGAAAGAACTGTGAAAGAACTAAGAAAAAAACTATGAAAAAACTATGAAAGAACTATGAAAGAACTATGACTAAACTATGAAAGAACTATGAAAGAACTATGACAGAACTCAAACGCGGGATAAAATCGCATCGAGAAATGGTAGTGCGGTAAAATTGTCAGTTTTATGACGAGCTAGATTGTCGCAGCGACAACAGGGCACGCCCTCCTAAATATAATTACAGAAATATTAAGGATGGCGCTAATGTACGTGAACTGGGATAAAAAAAATATTTTGGAAAAAAAATTTGAATTTGGCCGAAAAGTCTATAGGCCGAAAAGTCCGTGGCCAAAAAGTCCGTGGCCGAAAATTCCTACATTCCCGTCTGGAGATGGAGCGTGAGATTGGATTGTTTTCTCTCTAAAACTAAACCTAGTTTTTAGTTCTCTTCGCTTACTTCCATGTTTTGGTTTCGGCAATCTTAATTGAGTGCATGTCGATGTACGCCTGACGTCGGTTTTGCTGAGTCTTCGTATTTAAAATCTCGCGATTAAATCGCTTTCAATCTCACGTTATCAATCTGTTATCTATTGCTTGGAGGGATTTCCGGGAATTACCACAGCGAAATACGCCACACGCAACCCACCGAACCATGCAAAGTCACCCCGCATGATCACATTATTATCAGAAGGCCCTACCATGCCACCGAGAAGCGACGATCAATGTATAATACACAAAGACGCACGAAGGCCGCGTACACACACACACACACACACACACACACACACACACGCACCACAACACGCACATGCACACACGCACCGCAACACGCACATGCACACACGCACACACTTGTTCCCTCTCACACACACGCGCACACATGCACGCACGCACGCACGCGTGCCCTGAGAATAAGCGAAGAGGTGTGCGGCTTACAACTTAAGCCACAATTGCACTCGGCTGGCCTCGGAACGCTGCAGGATAACGAGGTAATAAACACTACACACGTGCGCCATAGTGCGGCAGGTCTAGCGCTATGAGCTGCTAATGTTTTTTAGCACGTCGGATCTCTTTACAGACTAATTGAACAGTCGCACAAAAGACCCACAAGACCACCGTACGCATGTTGCTTGAGCGAAGAACGACACACACGCACACGCACACACACACAATGACACAAACACACACACACACACGCACGCACGCACGCACGCACGCACGCACGCAC
>NW_014578969.1:43587-48626 GCF_000485595.1 Priapulus caudatus
GCACGCACGCACGCACATACATACCTACACACACAGCCGCGGTGTATAAAAAACACGTTATAAACACATATAAAAACAGTGCGGTGATGGAAAAATCGCACACGCTCCTGCTGCTGCTGCTGCAGCTGCTGCAGTCCGCAGGGCTTCCTCGTTTCTGATTAGCATCACATGCAAACCTATACGATCGTTGCCGGACTTACACCTACCAGGCATTGTACGCCTAGACACGCTCAGCGCGTGGACGCGAGGGGAGCGCGATATATAGTATTAAAGCCCACCTACGAATGATTGCTTTGCGAGAACCTGACGTGACCTCCTCCCCCCCCCCACCTCCCGCGCAACCTAGGGTGTCTGTGCCAGATATAGAAAATGTGCGACATGCTTTCTTTGCGCGATTTCTACAGGGGGCCTTTCCTTGACTCGGCGTGTATATGTGTGTATCGCGTTCGTGTGTCCTTTATTGACACGCGATGACAACGAGATCGCTGATGTATCATGGCGATGGTGGCGACTAGTGTGGCGAGTGTATCATATTGAAATGACGGGAGTAGCGTATCATTGCCATGATGAGACAGGTATATCATATTGACATGTTAGGACGAGCGTATCATTGCCATGATGGACCCGGTGTATAATATTGACATGATGGGACTAGCGTATCATTGCCATGATGGAACCGATGTATCATTGCCATGATGAGACATGCGTATCATATTGACATGATGAGACTAGCGTATCATTCCCATGACAGGACTAGCGTATCATTGCCACGATGTACGTTTTGTGATTCGTGTTACAAGCGTTCCTGTCTTTTAGCTTAAAACCTCATTCACATGGCGTCTGTCGCTGTCGGTAACGGCCTGTGACGGGTTCAATGCGAACATATCGACGCGTGACAATATATATATATATATATATACGGCCGGGCGCGTTTTTCTTATTTGCACACGCGCACCGACACTTATAGAACTGTAGACGGGCAATGAAGCGAATTCTCGTACATGTCATGATATGCTGGTCCCTGGTGAATATGTATTATGTGGTGTGCGGTATGCAGTCGTAGTCACATGCTATGTCCCTCCATGACATATTCCTCACTCTTTCTTTCTTTCTCGTTCTCTCTTTCAAACTCTCTCCCTCCTCCCGCCTATTTCTCTTTTTCTCACTCCCTCTCTCATGGGCTCTTTCTTTCTCTCTCTCGTCTCGTCTCTCCTCCACGGTCACCTCGCTCTCTCTCTCCTCTTTTTTCTCTCTTCCATCTGCCCTCCTCGCCCTTCTGCATATGTTCCACCTGTCTGCCTGCCACCGCGGTCGCTGCGTACGCGTCCGTGGTTTTTGCCTCTTTTTTATTCTTTGCTTTCTGTCTTTCTGTGTTTTTTTGTTCGATTAAATTGATCACCTGGCGTCATCACTACGCTGGGAAGAAACGAGCGAGTATGTTGTTGCCAACAACTCAAGCAGGCCCGCGAACCCCGCAACAGCCATCGGCCATTTTGAAATGTACTCGACACCGAGTGTGTGTGTGCGTGGTGCGTTGTGTGTGTACGTGTGCGTGCTTCGTGTGTGTGGTGTGGTGTGTGTGTGTGTGTGTGGTGTGTGCGCGCGCGCCGCAGCGCGTGTGTGTGGTGTATGTGTAGTGTGGTGTGTGTGTGTGTGTGTGCGTGGGTGCATTCCGCCGTGTGTGTATGTGTGTTGTGTATGAAGGCGTGCCGCCGCGCGCGCGGCGTGGTGTGTGTGATGTGTGTAGCGTGGTTGTGTGTCCGAGGTGTCGCGTGTGTAGTGATCGGGTGATGATGTGTGATGGGCGTGCGTGCGCGCACCGTGTGGGCATGTTAGCTGTGTGTGCTGTGCTGTGATTGTGTTGTGGTGATGTTGTGTGTGTCGGTTTGTGTCGTGCATGGTGTGTGTGCGTGCTGTGCGTGCGTGCGTGCTATTTTTTATGAGTTGTGTGTACAATGCGCACGTGCGGCGAGAGACTGTATTTTGTATAGAGAAGCATGGTGAACGCATTTATTTTGAATTTTTAGACTATAGAGAGTAAAATGAACATTAAGAACTCTGGTAGTAAATACAATTTGTTTTTATTTATTTTTTACCATTAAGATTATTTGAACGGAATGTAATTCCCTGCCGTGAGGTTTGCGCCGGAAAACGATGAAGATCAGTCCACACTATGTAATTATATCCACTGTCTATGTTTTTGCCCGCATCATGTAATAATATCGCCACTCTATGATTTGTCCTTTGCATCAATGTAATATATATGCCATCTTCTATTGTTGCATTGTCCCTGGCATCATGTCTAATATTCCATCTCAATGTTTATTCTGCATCATGTATAGTATCCATCTCTATGATTGTCGCCTCGCTCATGTATATATGCCATATCTATGTATTTATATCCCTGCATCCAATGTAATATACCATCTCTTATGATTTTGTCCCTGCATCATGTATATAGCCATCTCTAATTTTGGTCCCTGCATCATGTATATATAATATTCCAATCTCTATGTTTTGTCCCTGCAATCATGTAATGTATATGCCTATCTCTATGATTTGTCCCTGCATCATGTATATATAATAACCATCTTCTATGTTTTGTCCCTAGCATCACCTGTTCTATATACCATATCCTATGAATGTTTTGTCCCTGCATCAATGTAAATAAATACCCACTCTATGTTTTGTCCCTGCATCAATGTAATATGCCCCATCTCTAGTTTTGTCCCTGCCATCAGTATATGATACCATCGTCTATGTTTTGTCCCTCAATCATGTTTATATATACTATCTCTATGTTTTATCCGCTGCATCATGTATATATATAAATGATACTATATATATATATATATTAACCATCTCTATGTTTTGTCCCTGCATCATGCCACCCCACACCCCCATCCACACAATCATAATGATTTATTCCCCTGCATCATGTATATATATACCCCCAATCTCTTATGTTTTAAACCCCGGTCAGTATATATATCCATAATCATGTTTTATCGCCTGCATCCATGTAATATATTACCATCTTCTAGTTTTTATCCCTGCATCATTGTATATATGCCATCTCAAATGTTTTGGATCCCTGCATCATGTAATATGCCATATCTATGTTTTACCCTGCATCATGTAAATATATACCGATCTCTAGTGATTTATCTCCTGCATACACCGTATATATATACCATATCTATGTTTTATGTCCCTGCCTGCATGTATATATAAGCCATCTCGTAGTTTTATCCGCCTCATCAATGTATATATATACCATCTCTTATGGAATTATCCCCTGGCATCATGTAAATATATACCATCGCTATGTTTATCCCTGCATCATGTATATATTAATACCATCTCTATGTTTTGTCCTTCTGCAACATCATGTAATATATACATCCTATGTTTTGTTCCCTGTTCATGTATATATACATCTTAATGAGTTTATCCCTGCATCATTGTAATATATACCATACTATGTTTTTATCCCTGGCGATCAATCGTATACTATGCCATACATCATGTTTTATCCGCTGCAATCATGTAATATATACGCATCTCTATGATTTATCCCTGCACTCATGTATATATATAACCAATATCTACTGTTTCCTGCATCATGTATGTTATATATGTCCATCTTCTAGTTATCCCTGCATTCAATGTAATATATAACCCATCTCCTATGATCTTAATATCCCTGGCTAATCAGTATATTATAATACCATCTTCTATGTTTGTCGCCCTGCATCATGTACTATATACCATCCTCTAATGTTGCGCTCATCATGTATATAATTATACCATCTTCTATGTTTTCCCTTGTATCCATGTAAATACCATCTATATGTTTATCTCCTTATCATGTCTAATATGCCATATATAATATTGTCCCTGCATCATAGTATAATATACACCATATCTATGTTTTGTCGCTGCATCATGTATATATTATACCATCTCTAATGTTTTAGTCCCTGCATCATGTCTTAATAGCCATCTCTATGTTTATCCCTGCATCATGTATATATATATCCATCCTCCTATGTTGTATCACCTGCAATGCAATGTATATATACCATATCTATGTTTTATCCTCTGCAATCATGTATATATGCCATATATATAATATGTCCCCTTGCATCTATGTATATATATGCCACTCTAATGTTTTATCCCTGCATCATGTATATATACCATATCTATGTTTTATGATCCCTGCAGCAGTGTATATATCCCATATTATATATTGTTCCCTGCATCATTCTACTATGCATCTCTTATGTTTTTATCCCTGCATCATGCTAATATCCATATAATTTATTGGTCCCTGCAATCATGTATATAGTATACAAGCATGCTCTATGTTTATTCACTGCATCATGTAATACTAATATGCCATAGTTATATTGCCCTTGCACATGTATATATATACCACTCTATGGTTTTATCCTGCACATGTCCTAATATGCCAGATATATATATTGTCCCTGTATCATTTTTATATTACAATCTCTATGTTTGCGCCTGTAGTCATCTCTTACCATATATAGTATATATACTATAGTATATATATATATATATATATATATATATATATATATATATATATATACTGTCCCTGTGCCATGTCTATGTGTATTATCGGCTCTACATGATATTAGAAAGTGAGGTGAGCCTGTGATCCATGTGCTCGATGTAGAGAATATGTATATACAGTAGTATGTCATACAGTAATATGTCTACAGTAGTAGTCAACAGAGCACAGCTCGGGGACTGACTGCAGGTAAACGCACCTACCTTACTCGGCGCAGGCTATCTCTTTCTCTTTCCCTCACCTGATGAACACCTGAAATAGAAGAGAGGGCAGAACATATATTATGACACCTATGAAAGGATGAGATTTATCAAGTAGCTACGTCATTTATCCCGCTCTCTCTCTACATTCTCTCTCTCTCTTTCTCTCTCTCTCACTCTCTCTCTCTCTCTCTCTCTCTCTCTCTCTCTCTCTCTCTCTCTCTCTCTCTCTCTCT
>NW_014578970.1:2664-4712 GCF_000485595.1 Priapulus caudatus
CTCTCTCTTGCTCTCCCTCTCTCTCTCTCTCTCTCTCTCTCTCTCTCTCTCTCTCTCTCTCTCTCTCTCTCTCTCTCTCTCTCTCTCTCTCTCTCTCTCTTCTCTCTTCCTCTCTCTCTCTCTCTCTCTCTCTCTCTCTCTCTCTCTCTCTCTCTCTCTCTCTCTCTCTCTCTCTCTCTCTCTCTCTCTCTCTCTCTCTCTCTCTCTCTCTCTCTCTCTCTCTCTCGCTCTCTCTTCTTCTCTCTCTCTCTCTATATATATATATATATATATATCTGTGCACGCGTGTACATTCGTGTGCGTGTGTGCGCGCGCGAATTCTATTGCATGCTAGTAATCCAGTACTGGCATGAGAACATAATATTAAATAATAATAGTTCACATAAATAATCCGGTATTTTAAAGACGGCAACGCTAACATTTCACTGCCATTTTCGCGGAAACTGCAGGAATTATAAAATAATGCTATACGTTGGGTGGTTATCAAGCAAGCTCTACTGTGTTAGCTTATAGTAATAGCCGATTTGCTTCTCTCTTAATCCTACGCTGTCTCGTAACTGTGACAGTCTCTCTTTCTCTCTATGGCCCGTTTGTCGCGCTCTCGCTCGACTCGCGCGCGCGCGCGTATGCGTGCGTGTGTGGTCGTGGGTCCACGCATGCCAGCCTGTATGTAGCGTGCGTGCATGGTCGTGCGTGCACGTATGCCTGCCTGTGTGCAGCGTGCGTGCATGGTCGTGCGTGCACGTATGCCTGCCTGTGTGCAGCGTGCGTGCATGGTCGTGCGTGCACGTATGCCTGCCTGCTCTTGTGCAGCGTGCGTGCATGGTAGTGCGTGCACGTATGCCTGCCTGCTCTTGTGCAGCGTGCGTGCATGGTAGTGCGTGCACGTATGTCTACCTGTGTGCAGCGTGCGTGCGTGGTCGTGCGAGCACGTGTGTCTGATTGCGTGTGCGTGCGTTCGTGCGTAGATGCGCACACGCGTTCGTGCGCTGGCTTGCTCTAACCCATCTATAAGCCGCGCGGAAAATATCACTCGGCCGCGAAACAATTATAGCAGCTTTGGACGGCCGATCGGCTGCAGGCTTACATTGCCACTGCTGCGCCAGACAGACAGCCATGCAGTACTTTATACTGAGCCCACTCACGCAATCTTCGCGCCTTTAGCAAGGAGGAAGGGGCACATTCTATATAAGCAGACGAACTCGCGGGAAGATTACGCGTCCAATAGATGAATTAAATACGAATGAAACGCACCGTGCTACAGACGCTGAGAAAGGGTTAAATTTAACGAGCTAGCGTGTGCGACTCGCTGCCATCCGTGAATATAAAAAAACCGACCCCAGAACAACGCGCCTATAGAAGAGAGGAAGGATCGAAAAAAAAAATAATGTAGAAGATATATACCAACGCTTACAAAGACCTTAATGCTCCCGATGGGTAATACTGGATGAATAGTCGAGATAAGCATCGCGATGGGATGTACGTCGAACGTCTAATAGTAGCAAGTTAGTTGGCGTTTTCTTTATCGCACATGGTCGTGGATGTTAACCGCTGCCTGTATCTGACACCGATATGCTTGCTGTGTAGCAGCGTGGGAGGCTGCAGCCAGAGCCATCTATATGCGTAATCGTGAAGCATATTTATTGCCGAAGCCCTGGCTAGTCGTCGGTATAAGAGGCGCAGCCAGCCTGAGCTACGATGCAGATTTTCTGCCTAAAATTCAACTAAGTGCGACTGAGAATTGAAAGTGAAAATTATTTCGCACGATTACACATATCTATATGACACGTAATATCTAAAATGAAACCTATTTTAATCGTTACCGTTATATATGTCTTTTATTGCGTCGTTCTTTTCAGTAATATCTCGATCAAAAGCTTAGCTAAATGCGCTGGCTGACGCTAACGTAATTCTTGTTATGTGTGAATCTAGTTAAAAATAGTAGCTCTCTCTCTCTCTCTCTTCTCTTCTCTCTCTCTCTCTTTCTCTCTCTCTCTCTCTTCCTCTCTTTTCTCTGCTCTTTTTTCTCTCTGTCTGCGTATGTTCGT
>NW_014578970.1:5233-8353 GCF_000485595.1 Priapulus caudatus
TCTCTCCTCTCTCTCTCCTCTCTTCCTCTACTTCTCTCTCCTCCTCTCTCTCTCTCTCTCTCTCTCTCTCTCTCTCTCCATTTTTTCATTCTTGCTCTCCCTCTCTCTCTATCTTTCCTTTTTCTCTCTCTCGCTCTCTCTTTCTCTCTCTGTCTCTCCCCTTTCATTCTCTCTGTTTCTTCCCCCTCTCAGAGAATCTTCCCCTCGGCGCGCATCGTGTTGTAAACTGAGGTGTAGTGTAAGGTATATCACACTGATGAGCGTCTACGGCAGATGTGAGAGATGACACCCAGTTGAGATTATAAAATATACGTAGTTGTTACACTTGGTTGATAATAGAGATGATACGTTTTCGAGATTATTACATGGTTTTAATTCATCTACTTTAGCAATTAAACAGTCAACGTTTAAACACAAAATAAACAACCGCCACCCTGCATGTCCGTGTAAACATTTACGTCGATGTTAAACTCATATGCATGCACACTACATGTCATTGTGCTCTTGTGCACTGCATACGTTTTTGATTCAGTCCGCATACTTACAGCAGTTTCAGACAAACAAATATAGACTGGAGATTAGAATAACTAACAGTCGCAGTGCTTTTAGATTCAGAGTTTAACTTTCCCAGCGGGCATTTGCGCGTATAGAGAGAAGCTGCGTGCGGTCATGCTGTCCACGTACCGCCGCGAGAAACTATATGAGCATGTTCCCAGCCTACGAATACAGAGCTTATCTCAGCAGCATCTCCCCACTGCCGCCATGGGGCTGGGGAGAAACATGGCAACCACTGTGCTCTTAGTTTAGTTAATTAATCTAATTTAGTAGCTAGTTTAGTAGCTCTAGTTAGTAGCTTAGTTTAGTTATAGTTACTCTAATTTAGTTCTTAATTATAGTTTCACTTCACTCACTGTTAGTATTTCGCATAAACGTGAGAGATTATTTAGATTTAGATTTTGAAATTAATTTAAATAGAGTATGCCCGTAGAGATGACTACGGGTTGGCTATAAAGCGGGTGAAGTGAATCTACAGTACTCTGCTAGACATTATAGTAAAGTGCATTTTACTGAGAGACCTGCCACGGCGAACCGCGCGTACACGGTAATTTATTCACAGGTCTGAGCCTCTTGTCCGCGTGGATCTATCTGAAACTGCCGCTCGCAGGAGCGATAACGAGAAAAAACGCGCGTCGTTTTGAATAAAGCTGACATTACTTTGCTGCGCCGTGTTCGGGTTGTGTGATGGACGTAGATATAGGCTCACCGTGCTGCAAGCGTTTAATCTCGGCAACAGCCAATCACAACGCTCCTCGCCGACCAGTGAAATTCGATTCATATTTTGCTTGTTTCGCGCGACGACAGATGGCGCGACGATAGCGCAGCAATGGCGGCAGCGATGGCCGCGATGATAGGCTCGCAGACGCCGCAGGCATGCATCAAAAAGAGACAGGGGAGTGACGGAGTAGGAAAGAGCAGGATAGAGGAGGAGAGAGTGGAAGGGCGAGAGAAGGAGAGGTGAGAGAAAGGGAGCGAGTAATGGGGTGGTGAGAGCTAGGAAGGAGAGAGGGGAAAGAGAAGGAGAGAGAGAGATGAAGAGAAGTGCAGGGGGAAGCAGAGAGAGAGATGAAGAGACGGGGAGAGATAGGGGAGAGAACGCGATAGAGAAAGAGAAGGGACGCGAGACAGAGAAGGTTGAGGAGAGGGAGGAAAAGGGGTAGCAAGAAAGGGGAGGAGATAAAATATGGAGGAGAAATAATGGTGTTGATAGGTGAGCGACTCGCGAATTTTTTTCCCTACACGTTATATTCATTGCAGAGTTTTGGGCTCCTCTGATTGGCTGCTTTGATTTTCTTTGACTCAACAAACCTTCAAAACAAGGAAACAAACGCCATTTGTAAATATTTGATATGGTTTATGATCGGTAGATAAGTTTTCTGATGTATTTTCCATGAAAAACACATTTTACTCATTAATATAAAATATAATATTACTATAATTACAATTCTTTGTGTAAATGTGTTATTTTCATCGTTAACGTTAAGTTATGAGAGGGTTTGGGCCATAGATATCCCATAAATGGGATATCTATGGTCTGGGCTCTCGTAACACTTAATACATACGTACGTATACGTACTCGTACTATAGTATAGCCCTTCGCTCCGTCGCATGAGGAAGGAGCGAAGGGCTATAGTACTAGAGCTATACGTACTCGTACTCGTTGACGCTAGACTAAGAAAAAAGTTTTCTGGTGTATTTTTTTGAAAAACGTAAAACACACATTTTACTCATTAAGATAAAATATAATATCACTAGAATTGCAATTCTTTGTGTACATGTATTTTCAAATGTAAACAAGTACTAACTCATACGTGTCGTTTCATAACAAAGGTTTGTTTACTTTTTGCTTAGACTAGCTTCAACGAGTACGTATAGCTGCCTGCTTGCGACGGAGCGAAGGGCAACTCTATAGTACGAGTACGTATGCGTACGTATGTACTATTACGAGAGCCCAGACCCTCTCATAACTTAAGATTATGATGAAAATAACACATTTACACTAAGAATTGTAATTATAGTGATATTATATTTTATATTAATGAGTAAAATGTGTGTTTTCATAGAAAATACATCAGAAAACGTACTTATCTACCGATCATAAACTAAAACAAATATTTGCAAATGGCGTTTGTTCTCTTGTTTTGAAGGTTTGTTGAGTCAAAGCAGAGCATATAAATCAACTTATATATATAGATTTATATGCTCTGCTTTGACTCAACAAACCTTCAGAACAAGATAACAAACGCCATTTGCAAATATTTGTTTTAGTTTATGATCGGTAGATAAGTACGTTACGTGATTTATATGCTCTGGTCAGAGCAAATCAAAGCAGCCAATTAGAGGAGCCCAATGGATATAACGTGTAGAAAAATTCGCGAGCGGCCCATGGATGAATGCTTGCTCTCCTGGAAACTCGCCAACTCCTGTGACATTAACTTTGTATGACTGCAGGACCCCGGATAACTCTCTCTCACACACACACACACACACACACACACACACACACACACACACACACACACACACACACACACACACACACACACACACACACTCTCTCTC
>NW_014578970.1:9679-11883 GCF_000485595.1 Priapulus caudatus
GTGTGTGTGGGTTTGTGTGTGTGTGTGTGTGGGTATGTGTGTGTGTGTGTGTGTGTGTGTGTGTGCATGTGTGTGTGTGTGTGCGTGCGTGTGTGTGCGTTCTTGTTTCAGCGTCCGAGCCTGGGTACGTGCGTGCATGTGTGCGTGCGTGTATATGCGTTGTGCTGGGATTAAAAAGAGATTTTCACCGGCGTGTAATCTAATGTGATTTCGTTCCGCGGAGAATAAGCGACGGAAATACAGTTGCACCGCGCCGCCTTTTCAATTCGACAATTTGCGCAACTAAACTGCGTCGCTAGGCCGACGTCTCACAAGACACGCTGATGAGCTGTTAGTCGTGTTTGCCCCGCTGCCGAGTAGTCCACCAGGCGTTCAATTACCTGTTCATTATACTGTCTAATTGGAGAAGTATACTCATCTATTTCCTTAACAAATTTCTCATCATTTTTCTCACGACGCTAACCATCTGCCGAGTCGTCCACCAGGCGGTCAATTAGCCGTTAATTATACTGTTTAACGCGAGAAGTATACTCATCTGTTTCTTTAGCGAATTTTTCATCATTGTTCTCACGAGGATCAACCATCTGCGAGCATGGTCATCGTAAGGTCACGGTAACAGCTAGCCTCTTATTCTGTCCGCGTGCAGGCGCGCACAGCCGACGCTGTTGGAAGAGGTTATAATGACCGCATTTTCCGCGAAACACTATGAATACGCTTAGTACGCTGACAGTCTCGATAAATCATCGCAAACTAGCGGTATAAGATTGCGACAGCTCTGTGCGGATTTGCACGTGCGCACGACGTCGTGTTAAAATATGCGTGACAGCTTATACTAGAGGGGGACACGTTATGTGTAGCACCGCGCCTGCATCGATCTGCCGGGTTTTCGTATGCAAATCTAGACGATGAATATGTTTGCATTTAATATGTAATATTAGCACTATCGGGCTGCCTGCCGATTAAGCAGCGCGTCGATTCGGAGTAAGACAACTTCGCGCGATGAGAGAGAGGAAAAAACTGGTAAAAGTTACCACGGCAACAAAACGACGGCACAAAGAGAAAATGTACGGCGTAATTTTCTTGGTTGCTATCCTCGCATGAGTAGAAGGGTTAAACGAGAAAACAATCTCTCTCTCTCTCTCTATATATATATATATATGCAGTGGTGAATTGAATTTCCGTTGCGGCGCGGGTCAACACTGCTGACCTCTAGCGGAGAGCGACGTCTAAAATCCTCGCCACGCACTGACGATAACCTTTGACCTCCGCCGCAAGCATCGATCGCTCGATTCGGCAAAGATCGTTGAAATTCGCCGTCGGTCGCGTTTTACGATGATGTCGAGTGCGGGTTTTTTTTCTCGCCTCCCTTTCGCCGGCGGGTCCGCGGCGATATTCCTCGGCGGTTTTCTGTAGTCGGTGTATGGATGTTCCACCGGGATAGCCTCATGAAGGCTGCCTGGCCGCGATGCTCTTTCTTGTCGGGAAGTGAAAATGACTTTCTAATGGACGCTGGGCGCGCTGCCGTAGTCGCCGTGCTTGCAGTGTGTGACCCCCGCACATGTCAATCGTCTGCATGGAAACGAACAGCGTGATACAAGCCTGCTAGACTGACTCTCTATGTTGACGATGGCCTTGTAGGCTGAGCTACAGGGGCGTGCGGCGTCAGTCTATGCGCTCGCTGCGCGCGAAGTCTTCGTGACAAAAGATTTTATCGCTGAACGAAATTCCATCGGCCATTAGACCCGCAATGCTGTTCAACCTAACCCCTATCACGTCATAGTGGCCTACATTATTCTCCCATACTCTCTTTCCTTTCTCGCACACACGCATCATGCACTCATGCACACACGCACGCACGGACACATTTGGCTAGTTAGTACTCGCGCAGGAAAGCACGCACGCACACACGCACGCGCGCACGCATGTATGCACGCGCGCGTCCACCAACCCGCTGTTGAAATTTTTATTCATTGCGTTTAACTCTGGGTAATAGATGCGGGATTGGTGCGGTGCGGCTGCGGTGGCGGGGCCGCGTGCGCTGGTCCGTACGCCGCACGGACACAAAGACGGCGGACGGCGGGCAGCGAAATCTCATTTCCCCGCTTCTAATTCCGCACGATATCGCTGCTGCCGGGTAATATGTGTGCATGTGTGTGTGTGTGTGTGTGTGTGTGTGTGTGTGCGTGTGTGTGTGTGTGTGTGTG
>NW_014578970.1:11893-18404 GCF_000485595.1 Priapulus caudatus
GATCACGGGTAAGAGTGGGTGTCTTGCATATCACCCGTAGCACAGACACGTCCATCGCACATGCATACCAGTTACGGCACACGCGTACGCACACACACACCACACAACGCGGCGCGCACGCACGCACCACGCCGCGCAACTGACAACCTCGACACCGTGTGTTTGTGAAGTCCACAGTCCCACGTTTTTATTTCAGCGAAAATCGCAATAAAATAATACATTGGCAGTATCAAAAATTCAATCAAATCTTGATAGGTAAATTACGACGTTTAGTCTGCGATAAACTTCCAACGTAGTTGATATTCCGGCATCTGTGATACCTCACACGCTTACGCTGTTTATATTGACACGCTGCTACTGTATACAGCCCACGTATCACGTAACACGCTTAACGTATAGTGCATTAGAGTAAGAAAACACGCACTCAAGCAATAGACGTATCCACAACCATGCGTAATTTGTCAGTTGTTCCTCGACAAAGCGAAAATACGCTCGACGCTCGCGTGCGCACACACACGCAAACCACGTACAGCTACATCACACACCCCCACACGTACACCACACACACACTCACGCATGCACACAGCGCACACACCGTCGCACACGCACAGGTACACGACACGTACACACGTCACTTCGCACATTCGCACACCCACACGGCATGCACGCAACCACTGCGGCGACACACCACAGTCCACCACACATACGCGCGCACACACGCGCTATATAGACGCACACGTGAAGTAATATCGCCGGCGGCAGGGCGCGCGTGTGTGTGTGTGTGTGTGTGTATATATATATAAATACAATATATAATAAAAATATATAAGAGAGAGAGAGGAGAGAGAGAGAGAGAGAGAGAGAGAGAGAGATTATAATATATATATTACACACCATCACACAAAAATGTTTCTCGTTATTAAACCACACCACCCACCCTTCTACTCATGCGAGGATAGCAACCAAGGAATTAGCCGTACATTTCCCTTTGTGCCTCGTTTGTTGCCCAGTGGTAACTTTTTACGGCAGTTTTTTCTTCTCTCTGCTATCGACGCGACCAAAGTTGTCTACTCCGAATCGACCCGCTGCTTAATCGGCCAGGCAGCCCGAGTAGTGGCTGAATCATTACAGTATTAAATGCAAACATATTCACGTCTAGATTGCATACGAAAACCCGCGATTGCGATGCAGAGCCGAGCGCGGCCTGCTATCACATAACCGTGTCCCCCTCTAGTATACACGCCACACCCAGACCACACAGACAAATATAATCAACGAGCACGACGCGTGCCGCACCCCCCACACAACCGTCGGCAACCAATCCAACACGGCACCACGGGCTGTTCCGCAAGCTATAACCGCATTGCGATGCGATTACGAGACTGTCAGCGTACTAAGCGTATTCATAGGTTTCGCGGAAAAATGCGCATCATATACACAACTCCTGTACACCAACAGCAGTCGACAATCGCTGAAGCGTGCGCCCCGCCGCCAACGCTCCGCCAAACACAACCTGCACGCGGGCAGAATAAGAGGCTAGCGTTACCCGTGACCCAATTACACACGATAGACCCATCCAGAGCCATCAACCAACACAATGGTTGATTCTCGAGTGAGACAATGATGAGAAATCCTAAAGAAACAGATGAGTATACTTCTCGGCGTTTAAACAGTATAAATTTAACGGCTAATGACCGCCTGGTGGACGACTCGGCAGATGGTTAGCCTCGTGAGAAAAATGATGAGAAAATTTGTTAAGAAATAGATGTAGGTAATACTTCTCCAATAGACGTAATAATTAACAGATCATCAATCGAAACCGCACCTCAACGCGAGGAGCCAACCCAACTCGCAGCGGGGCAAACACCACTAACAGCTCATCAGCGGTGCTATGAACGTCGGCCCTAGCGACGTCAGTTTAAGTTGCGCAAATTGTCGAATTGAAAAGGCGGCGCGGGTCCAACACCATCAGTATTATCCAGTCGCTTATTCTCCGCGGAACGAAACTCACCATCAACAGATTACACCACCCCGAGGTGAACAATATCATTTCTTATTTAATTTACTCCGTACTAGCGTCAACGCATATACACGCTCGCTTAAACCACATGACACTAGTCACTAAGTAACACTATATACAATGAAGCTTACGGAATCAGCTTAAGAAATACAAGTACGAAAACACACGAACACACTGATCACGCACAGCACTTATTCCTTATACATCTAATCGACAAGGGCTCGGACTGAAGCACACACAATAGGTAAAAATTGAGTAATAGGTATAATTTAGCCCTTGATAACTATATTATATAGTATATAATATCATATACTACAAGACTAAACAATAATGCCCACAACAGCCGACGCCGCGAGCCACGTCCGATCAATAAAGCTCATCGACACGATAGAGTTGATTGTGCGCCCCGGTGATCACTAACTGCACGACGCGAATCTATCAACACACACAGACAGACCCGATCACTAGACGACACGGCCTAGCTGGTACCCGGCACACACACAGCACACACACACTCCTCTCTCTCCTCTCACACGTAACCTATCAGAGCATTGTGCCTAAAAAGTTCTGGTAAATGCGTCACAACACACACAAACACACACACACACATACACTCACAAGCACACACTGCTCTCTCACAACACACCACACACACACCATCACGACAGCAAACATCACACACAGACACTACAACAGCACACACAAACGACACACCAGCAGTCACCGACACACACACACACACACGTCTGGCCACACACACACGCTCACACGACACGCACACACACGCACTCTCTCTCTCTCTCTCTCTCTCTCTCTATATATATATATATATATACACACACACACACACACACACACACACACACACGCACCCGCGATATTACTTCACGTGTGTGCGTCTATATAGGCGTGCGTGCGCGCGTATGTGTGCGTGCTTGCGTGTGGGTGTGCGAGTGTGCGAGTGCGTGTGTACGTGTACGTGTACCTGTGCGTGTGCGCGCGTGTGTGCGCGTGTGCATGCGTGTGGTGTGCGAGTGCGTGTGTACGTGTACGTGTACCTGTGCGTGCGCGCGCGTTTGTGCGCGTGTGTGCGAGCGTGCGCGCGCGCGTGTGTGTGCGTGCGGGCGCGTGTGCGTACGTGGTGTGCATGTGCGTGCGTGCTTGTGTGTATGCACTTACCCGTGCCAACCACCGCCACACAGACACTGCCAGCTTCTATCGCGCTGCGGGATGCAGACAAGCATCCCGCAAGCTCCATCAAATCTCCATCCATCTCCCCGACAATGGTTCCGCATCTGCATGCAGCTTCCCCCGCTCATGCTTGCATACATCGTCGGCTGCGTCTTCGGTCGGTGTACGTCAGAGCCGACCGCCCGTTGTCTCTAACGTCGTCGTAATCGTCGTCGTCGTCGTCGTCGCCGCCGTTGTTGCTGTCGTTGAGTCAAAAAAGAGAAGAGTGAGTCAATGACATGACATCGACAGGTAATCTTAATTATAACTAATTAGACGCATCGAATTAATTAACATGGCAATTAGGAGCGGAGCGAATTTTGCGTATCCGTGGACGACGTTGGGTTCGTGTGTGTGTATATGTGTAGGTGGGGTGGGTGTTAAGTACGTGCGTGAGTGCATGCGCGCAGGTGCGCGTGCGTACATACGTGTAGAGAAGGAAACGCAGGAAACGTGTGTGCGCGCGTGTGTGTGGGTGAGTGAGTGGGTGGTTTTGGGAGTAACTACGTGTCCGTGTGGTCTGAGTACATGCGTGACTGCGTACGTGCATGCAGATGGGCGTGCGTACGTGCGCGTAGGAAAGAAAACGCAGGAGAATCGAGTTCATGATCATCTACAGAAGTAACATAACTGGATAAACTACACAAGAATCACTACAGCACGACCTACTAAATCTCACGCAAAACGCATTTCATAACACCTACAACAACAACAACACGTAGCTTTATTCCTACGCGCTTGGCTATGCTTCCACACTGCCTGCTTATTGTGGTGGGCGGAAGGCAACCGAATACCGGTGAGGGGGCTACGCATCGCTCTGTCGCTATATTGGTACATCGCAATCATAATATTTCATTAAAATTCGCTGGCCTGGGTAAGTGTGCGTGGCCGCACTGCATGGCATGATCCGCCCATAGACCTATTATCCGTGACGAGCTTACACCCTGATTGAACTCCGCTCTCTCTATCAGTCTGTCATTGCCGCCCTCGAAGGAGTTCGGACCGAGTATGATTATATCGGGGAATTATATCGCGCATGCAGGCCTCGGAGGGGTTCGGTGACTATTATGACAGATTACGAATGGTTGATTTAAGGGTCAACATCATTCGCCTCTATCTATCTCGCTCTCCCTCTCCCTCTCTCCCTCTCTCCCCCTCTCTCTCTTTCTCTCGCTCTCTCCCTCTCTCCCCCTCTCTCTCCCGCTCTTCCTCTCTGCTCTCTCCCACTCCCTATCTTCCTCTCCCCTCTCGCTCCATCTCTCCCCTTTTCTCTTTCTTTCTCGGTCTCTTACTTTCCCTTCCTCTCTATCGCCCTCTTATTATCTCGAATTTCAGCAAAATCTAGCTACTCTTACTACTTTATGTAAACATCTGTAAAAC
Organism: Priapulus caudatus; assembly: GCF_000485595.1. Classification (NCBI taxonomy): domain Eukaryota; kingdom Metazoa; phylum Priapulida; class Priapulimorpha; order Priapulimorphida; family Priapulidae; genus Priapulus; species Priapulus caudatus. The sequence goes on from NW_014578970.1 coordinate 16,524, forward strand.
ACATGTTACATTTACCTCCCCCTTCTTCAAAACGATGATCCTATCATCGATTCAGTGCTCCGCTGATCTAAATTTCCTCTTTAACTACCTTCATAACACCATAATATACACAAGACCACACACACACACACACAGCACTACACACACACACACACACCCACACACCAGCACACACACACACGCACACACACACACACCACACACACACACACAACACACACAATACATACCCCCACCCCACATAACACCACACACACACACAACACACACACACACCAGGCACCACACAAACACCACACACACACCACACACAACACACACAACACACCCGCTATCGCTCTTGCTGACGAATAGAGACCGACATTAAATAAAATTTCAACGTACCGTCGAACCCATATACTAATACAAATAACCTTTCACTAAACACAATCCCCCCTCCCCTACATAATAAATAAAACAAAATGTTTACAAAACTTCCCTGACCAACGAATTCAGTACAATACCGTATATGCCTATATATACCTACTACCTGATATACAATACCATATACCCTACTATGGCTTAATTTACACTGCCACAGCGACAAATCTCGACCTGACACACCTTCTTATATCATTTCAATGCTTGACACGAATTGCCAATAAACCATCTGCCTCAAGACAAGACACAATTTCCTCGAAAACACTAAAAAATACACTACAATACAATACAATATCTGAAATACAAAAACACTTACAAGCATCACCAATAACACAATGAAATCAATTTAACAATACATTAAAATAAACACTACAATAGAATAGTCTTGATTCCCTCGACGATGTTACGTATGTCCTCCACTGGCTTCGATGTTTGATCCTGCTGCCGCTGCTGTCTTTGAAAATGCTGATGCAATGATTTGATTGCAGAATGCAATGATGTGGCCTGTGGCATTAGTTTCTTCTATATATGTCTAATGGTTTATGCCAAAAGTTCCCCAGCACTGATAATCTGGCTAGCAAATTTTGTTCTTCGTGCTCACACGATATTGTTCTCGACAAAATTTGAAAGTCGTTGATCTGCTGAATTTGGCCCCGTTTGAATTCCTCGCCTGAAAGTACTGCATCGTTGAAAGTTCGTCGCAAGAGTAAGTGAAATCACTAAAGTGATGATTAAGGTAGTTTTTTCTCCTCCTCGCCCAAAATGTGTGTGACTGCCGCATCGTATGTCCTGCCGAAAGATGTGCCCATCTATGTCCCGCCAAATCATGTGCCGCGAAAGATGCCTCTCATGCACGCTCCCTCCCTGCATGTCAACTGCAACTGCAAACAATTATAGAAAAACCCAACAGTGGCCTCTCTCCTAAACTGATATCGACTTAGTGACATAGCCTTAAATGTATGTGTGGCCACACATAAACCCAAAACCGGCAGTCATCTGTAATTACCACACCTCAAAATCTTTACCAAGCCAGATTAATTTACAAAACAACATCGTTTATCATCCATAACATGTCCCATCCCTCCGTAAAACATGATAATCCCTTTTACTCGCCTACCCACAAATATTCGCCCTACATTTACATTCCCCTACAATTTATAACTAACTTATATTACTATAGCATGGTCGCCGATACTAGAACCTTTTAATGCTACAAAGCACCTATTTAATCACGATATGATTAATAATAAAATCATAATAAATAGCAGACTGCACTTCACTATATCGACACTATTACACCTGGTACCGAGACTCTCACTTCACACTCAACCTTACACGCATGCACCTCCAAACTAGTTGTCAAGGGCGGTGGGGGCGGTCGCCCCCCCCAAAAACGCCGGCCAAACAAAGAGAGAGAGAGAGAGAGAAGAGAAAAAAGTAAGAGGACGTGACGAAGACACG
>NW_014578970.1:19246-26961 GCF_000485595.1 Priapulus caudatus
CTACTCTCTGAACATAATATGCAACCGGGAGATTGAAAAGCGGGTGCTCCGCCTTACATCCCCAGAAGCTAACGAAGATTACGCCCTGCAGCTATAAGCAGTAGAGAGAATCGTAACTGATACCTTGGGCCGTGATAAGCATCTTGACATGAAACAGTGATTCTCAATGATATTGGCTTACACATACCAACTGCCTTGATCCATGTGCAATACTGCCGCTGCCGTCCGTCGGCACGAAATCCAGGACACGCTTCTGCAAACACGTCAATGTCATAGAATCATTATTAAATACTGCGATTGAAGAGAATTTACAATTTTGTTTGATGAAATGACTGCGTTTAGATGACAATAATCCCCGTTTCTCCTGCATACCTGTGCGTATGTCTGCGAGTAATCAGGTTCGCCATAATGTGCGTGATCAAAGAACTGCCCAGGAACTGCTGTGAAATTCAAAATAATGCATCCATTCTATGAAATTTGGAAATGACACCGGAGGAATACATCAGGATGTTACATATCCTTCTAACTACTATCTATCTATCTAGCCTATCTATCGATCTATCTATCTCTCTCTCTAATCTTATCTAGTACTCTCATTTATCTATCTATGCGTCTATCTATCTATCTATCTAGTTATCTCATCCTCCTCCTATCCTATCTCTCTACTCTATCTATCTATCTATCTACTCTCGTCTATCTATCTCTCTATCTATCTATCTATCTATCTTCATCTATGCTATGCTATCTATCTATCTAATGCTTCTATCTAGCCGTCTATCTATCTATCTATTATCTATCTATTTATCTACGATCCCTCTATCTATCTAATCTATCTATCTAGTCTATCTATCTATTATCTATCATCTATCTATCTATCTATCTATCATCTATCTATCCTATCTATGTATTTCTCTATCTATTTATCATCTATGATTCTATCTATCTATCTATCGTCTCTTCTATCCTATATCTATCTCTCCTCCTCCTTTCGGCTCCTCATCGTCTTGTTATAATATATATATATATTATATATACGTAACTTAATATTATTACTACATATATCGACCTATACGTTTCACATATGCAGTAGTTGGCTTTTTGATACAGCTTTGCGTGTACATAGAGCCATTCAGTACGATCAAACAAAAAAGCATTATAACTATAATCTGATTGTCACTATGTTTTGCTCACTAACGACATTTAGCCCGAGCAACCGTGCACCCGCAAGCACCCGCACGAAGCGTGATTATGAATCGAAAAATGTCGTAACTATATTCCGTAATCGTGTAAAATGTGTTTCGAAAACGTTGTAAATGTGCTGTGCAGTGCTGTCCCCCCCCCCGCCGCTTTGCATCGCACAGTCCGTAATATTTCCCTTTTTTGTTATGTTTATCGTTGAATCCGTGTTCATGCAGGCAAATTTATTTAAGTCATTTATTAGTTATTTTGTTCAGATTTCATTAATTCGTAACTATTTTTTTAATATTTCGTTTCATATTTATTTATTTATTTATTTATTATGTGAATATTTATTTATCTGTGTATTTTTGTGTTTATTTATTTATGCATTTATTTTTTATTAGTATATTCTATCAGGCTTGTATCGAAGTAAAGGAGTAATAAGGATCGAGGAAGCGGGCGAGATACGAGAAAGCGTGCGACGATAGGAAAGAACACAGGCTGTAGAAGCAAGTTCAAGAGCATTTCATGAATTTTTCTGTCGGCAGCTAAGCGCGACGACGACACGAAACGCACAGAGCGTAGCCCAACACGACCCTGCCCTCCCTACCCGAGGCGTTCTTCTAAAAACTTTCACATCTTTAGTTGAGACTCCGAGCGTCGATCTGCGGCGACCGTGACGTCAGACAAGGCCGCCAACGCGACTTCCGTATAAGCAGCGACTTCAGAATTCATACGTTTAGCAATTCAGACATGCAGTCGATGTTGCGTGTGTGGATGTGTGTTAAAGGCTCTAGAGTGCAGTGTCTGTGTGAATGCCTGAGGGGGTATTGGGAGGGAGCGAAGCAGAGAGATAATGAGAGAGAGTGAGAGTGAAAGAGCGGGATAGAAGGAAAGGAAGAGAATGTGAGAGAAGCAGACGGAGTAAGAAAGAGGAAGCGAGAAGAAAGAAATAAAGACAATGGGAGAGAGAGAGTGAGAGAGAGAGAGCAAGCGAGCGAGAGTGAGAGAGAGAGAGAGAGAGAGAGAGAGAGAGAGAGAGAGAGAGAGAGAACTGTTGACAGTCACCACGACACAAGGGTGCAGGGAATGAGAACGACTACTATGACGACTACTAACTATAAGCGCTCACTCGCAGCAGCAGGGCACAGTTAGTCAACTAACTCTCGTTGCCACGCAGATCCTACCGGACACAAGGCCTTCCCTCACCACGCGTGTCTTTCTTGTTATATTATCAAATTTCTCTCATCTCATACGTACTTTATTATTATCTTTATGGTTATAGCTTGGATCACTGGGAAGCTGCGAGAATGGCTCATGGCCACTGACTGCACGCTCGCGGAGTCTCCGCTATCCTAGTGATGCGTTTTAATACACGCAGGGCGACACTGCTACGAAAAACCTCAGAGTTTATAGCTACTCCGCTCCTACTCCTAAGCGAAGTTTCCTTCACTGGCGCGTGAACACTGCAATGATTTGTGAGCTTGATAGGTGGATGAATGGAACCGGTGAGGTATAATTTCGTAACGCGGGAACTGCAAACTAATAATCTGCTAGAGATTACGTCACCGTAAATATTAAAAGTAAAAAACATTTATGTCTATTTTTTCACAATATATAAGTGATTCTGTTCACTTTTTATGATTAAATTGCTGCGTTATATATATATATATACTTCCTATTTTGCTATTCCGATCGATGTGAACAAATACCCGTGACTCATACATAGCCCATAGCATTTAATGCCATGAACAATAATATCAGGAGTAGATAATAGGGAATCCTTATATAGGGTTTTCTATAATCTACTCCTGATAATATCAAATCGCCTAACTAGTTGCAAAACAATCAGGTAAGAATTTAAGGATACATTTAGTGCCGTTAGTACTTACTTTTCATGTAAAAAAATGGGCAGAAATTTTTTACAAATATACATTCAATAAAAAATCCGTGACGTAGTCAATTTAAGCGCGCGAATAAATTCGCTGAGCTGAGTCGTCGTAGTTTTCCATATCTGCGGAAAAAGAAGCAATAAAAAAATGCAAATCGAAGTTTATTTAACCTGTAGCTATTCCGGGCGCTCGCTGAGTTATGGTACTTAGTACGACTGTAACAGTACAGGTAATAATTATTACTATGTGTGTGGGAAGGGCGGTGCGTCCGCGTGTGGCGTGTGCGTGTGTGCGTGTGCGTATTTGTGCGCGTCATGCGTGCGTGTTTGAGTGTGTGCCTGTGCGTGTGTTTGGCTGAGTGCGTGTGCGTGTGGGTGCGCGTATGTGTGCGTGAGCGTGCGCGTATATGTGTGCGTGCGCGCGGTAGTGCGTGTGTATGCGCGTGGCGTGGGCGTGTATGTGTGCGTGTGTGCGTGCGCGTGTGTTCTACTTTCAACTTTCGCGCTAATTTCATATAGACGCATGCCGCTGATGCTATTAAGTTTGCTCAGTTGCTCGTTTGTATGTTTGTTCAGATATCAATTGTCGTCATTACGAGCGACGGACTCCTTCCTGCACTGAAAATTGCAGATAAAATCACTAATACTTCTATAAATACTTCTCCGTTTCGCACTTTTCCGGCTAGTGGTTTCCTCGCCTGCGATGCAATCGTATAGATGGCTCGAAGACAGTTCAAAACATGTAAAAATAAACTTCCATTACAAGAAAATCAGAACCCCGTGAGCAGCACACCAGGGGGCGGCACTGTAATATAGTCATTGCAGTCGTAAGCTAACACTACGCCAACACTAGTCTCGTAGTCATTACAGTCGTAACACTTCTCATCGGCTCTTGCCCTGCCCTCTGGCGTCCCCTCCACTACCGCCATCAAACAATATGTTAAGACGACTGCAGCGGAATAGCGATGTATTGTGACTTTGCGTGAGGGCCAACGCTTGCATTAAATTAGGAGTAGATAATAGGGATTCCCTATTATCTACTCCTGATTAAATCCACCTCGCCCCAAGACCCGCCTAACCGCTGAAATTTGCTCTTTTGTCTTGAGTCTTTTAACATTGGTGCGTGTGTCGTTGTCGCAGACACGGTGTTTCGATGATGATGGCCATAAAATATCATACTAGTTGGGCTAGTATGACCTCTATATATTTCTATGATGATGACCCAGGGATGACCTCAAACGCCATAACGGAACGAACAATGAGTGACGTCACCTATATAGTGTCAGCACGCGATCGTGCCTAGGTGCAGAAGGCAGAAAGGTTCGATATGATATGACTACTAGGCACTTTAATTTAATTTAATTTTTTTTTTTTTAAGGTCGCGTAGTGGGGCGACTCACCAGATGGTGGTGATGATGATGTGTGTGTATGTGTGTGTATGTGTGTGTGTGTGTGGGTGTGTGGGTGTGTGTGTGTGTGTGTGTGTGTGTGTGTGTGTGTGTGTGTGTGTGTGTGTACGTGCGAGTGGATGCTGCATGCGTATATACGTGGTTGTGAGTGCGAGAGTGTGTGTGTGTGTGTGTGTGTGTGTGACACACACACACACACACACACACCCGCTACCTCTTCCTGACGAATAGAGACCGACATTAAATAAAATTTCACGTACCGTCGACCATATACTAATACAATAACCCTTTCACTAAACACATCCCCCCTCCCCACATAATAAATAAAACCAATGTTTACAAAACTTCGCACTGACCACGATTAGTACAATACCTATATGCCTATATATACCTATACCTATATACAATACCTATACCTACTATGGCTTAATTACACTGCCCACCGACAAATCTCACTGACCACTCTTATATCATTTCAATGCTTGACACGAATTGCCAAGTAAAACCATCTGCTCAAACAAGACAAATTTCCTGAAACACTAAAAAAATACACTACAATACAATACAATATCCTGAAATACAAAAACACTACAATGCATACAAATAACACAATGAAATAATTTACAATACATTAAAATAAACACTACAATAGAATAGTCTTGATTCCCTCGACGATGTTACGATGTCCTCCACTGGTCTTGATGTTGATCCTCTGCGCTGCTGCTTTTGATGCTGATGCAATGATTGATTGCAGAATGCAATGATGTGCTGTGGCATTAGTTTTCTTCTATAATGTCTAATGGTTTATGCCAAAAGTTCCCCAGCACTGATAATCTGCTAGCACAATTTTGTCTTCGTGCTCACAGATATTGTTCTCACAAATTTGAAAGTCGTTGACTCTGCTGAATTTGCCCGTTGAATTCTCGCTGAAGTACTGCATCGTTGAAGTCGTCGCAAGAGTAGTGAAATCACTAAAGTGATGATTAAGGTAGTTTTTTCTCCTCCTCGCCAAAATGTTGTGCTGACTGCCGCATCGATGTCCTGCCGAAAGATGTGCCCATCTATGTCCCGCCAAAATCTGTGCCGCGGAAAGATCCTCTAATGCACGCTCCTCCCTGCATGTCACTGCAACTGCAACAATTATAGAAAAACCCAACAGTGGCTCTCTCCTAACTGATATGACTTATGACCATGCCTTTAATGTATGTGTGGCCACACATAAACCAAAACCGCAGTCATCTGTAATTACCACACCTCAAAATCTTTACCAAGCCAGATTAATTTACTAAAACAACATCGTTTATCATCATAACATGTCCATCCTCTCCCGTAAACATGATAATCCCTTTTACTCCTACCCCACAAATATTCCCCTACATTTACATTCCCCTACATTTATAACTAACATTATATTACTATAGCATGGTCCCCGATACTAGAACCTTTAATGCTACAAGCAATATTTAATCACGATATGATTAATAATAAATCATAATAAATAGCAGACTGCACTTCACTATATCGACACTATTTACACCTGGTACCAGACTCTCACTCACACTCAACCTTACACCTGCATGCACCTCAAACTAGTTGTCAAGGGCGGTGGGGGCGGTCGCCCCCCCCCCCAAAAAACGCCGGCCAAACAAACCAAGAGAGAGAGAGAGAGAGAAGAGAAAAAGTAAGAGACGTGACGAAACCACATCAAAGACTTGTTAAAAAGATATAAAAGAAAACAACAGATATCTTTTAAATTATTTAAAAATATTTGTGAAATGAGCTTTGAGCCCAGCGTTTATGCCTTCATCCAGCTCGGCATAACATATCATGCGTACATACACAATAATATGACTATCGAGCTCTACGGATATATGTGTACAGCGGTCGGGTTCTCTACGTGCTACTTGTGTATTCTTATTGGTGTCGACCTGCTACACAGTCTGTACAATTATTGGAAATCTTATGATGAAATGCTGATTGTTTGGTGGTTGGTTGATTTAAACTCAATATATTTATCACATGCATGATGCTCATTTCTGAACGATATCCTAAAAAAATCGAAATCTTGTTTAACAATAAATCCAATATTATTTTGAAAATTCAGAATTAAGATCGAAGACGTAACAGACGATCGCTCTTTCTAATAATTATGAAACGTCAGAGCTTCGCGCTCCGCGCGCGTCTTTAAGTGATTGCGCACCAGGGGCGTAAACTCCCCGGGGGGATGGGGGATGACATCCCCCCGCTATATGAAAGAGGAGGGATGGCCCTGTACAAATATCCCCCGTTGAGATTCACCAAAAAAAGGAAAAAAAAAAAGTAAAAGAATGATGAAGAAAAAACAGAGAATGTGATTCTAATTTCATTTCAGCATAATGCATGAGAGAATGAGTTTTTTTAAATGCTATGTCATAAAACAGAATATAGCCTACAGTAAATTCAGTGATTAATCACCTAGGCTAATTGCCATGGTATGCAAGACAGACTTTCAAGTGGAGCACAGCGGAAGGACGTGACTGGGCCAGAGGCTATAGTCGTCTCAAAAGTAAGCTGCATGTGGATCACAACCCATGATATGCAAAAAGTGCTTCTTTGGCAGGCAGATAGAGAATTGTCTGTCTTGACGCAGAAGTGAGAATTTACGGATTATTTAAATTGACACCCACCACTGTGCCTTTGAAGGGCGCAAGACCATGGCAATTGAACTCTTTCAGAAAATGTCTTCCAGAAGCTCACAAATAGCCCAAAAAGTATGGTTGAACAAACATACAAACACGTGAATTGTGAGAGATTGGCAATCTTACTGTGTTTTAATCATGTATTTATTACTATACCGTAACCTAACTGTGTAGCGCTCTCTGAAAAGTAATGCAAAAGGTTTTGAATCTAAATTGTAGGGTGAGTCTTAGGGTTGAGATAGTGTCATCGAACATGAGTAATATGGGCCGCACAGTATGCCTCAGATTGCAGAAAATGTCTTAAATATTTCAAAATTTTTACGGAACGTGGCAAACGTACCGTTGTCAAAATTGGGCATGTGGCTGTGCATGATTCTGCACTGCAAAAAATCTGATGTACACGTGATTTATGGTTGGTGTGGGTGTTTGTAAATGATTTGTTCGTCTATGAGTGTGTGCATGCTGTGTGTGTGTGCTGTGTGTGTGTGTGTGTGTGTGTGATGTGGTGTGTGTGTGTGCTGTGTGTGTTGTTGTGTAAGAATGTCGTGCGTCGCACGC
>NW_014578970.1:31872-36902 GCF_000485595.1 Priapulus caudatus
ACACACACACACACACACACACACACACACACACACACACGCACACACACACACACACACACACACACCACGCACACACGCGTGCGCGCACACACACACACACACACACACACACACACACACACATACACACACATACACGCATATACCCGCACACACGCGCGTGCTGTTCCCACACGGGACTCGATCACAGCCTCCGCCGCGGAAGCTGCTCTCGTGGATGCGAGCTGACATTTCAGAGGTCCTGGAGCGGTGCATGCAGCGCGTTCAATCAGGACGTGACTGAGCGAGCTGGAAGCGGCATGCTAATGCCATTAGCCGCGGCCATCCACGCGCGGCAGAAGTGCATGCAGGGCGCACAACAAACAACGACAACAACAACACAGCAAGCGGCCCGTGCTTAACAAAATCATAGCTATTGTTGCCACAATAATCATTTCAATTTGGCAAATTGATGCGATAACATCGTAGCTGTCAGCCGAGTGCGGGTCGCAGCGTCCCGGATGCGGTGGTCGGACTGTGAAGCCATGCAGAGAAAGAGAGAGAGATTCCGATGAAGCCCTGCGTGCCGAGATGCGGAATGATGCTGAGGGATGCTGAGGGATGCTGAGGGATGCTGAGGGATGCAGGGCAATGCTGAGGGATGCTGAGGGATGCTGAGGGATGCGGCGCGATGCTGAAAGATGCTGAGGGATGCTGAGGGATGATGGGCAAGTTACAGAGGGTGCAGGCAGATGCGACGAGCGGCTGAGAGATTTAGATACAGATGCAGGGAGATTTAAATCAGAATGTGTATTGACATGTTTTGAGGAAGTTGACATGCACGGATTATCTGCGTGTACGCGCATGGTTTATATACAAAGCAATCGTGGAAACACATAAATTCAAGCTATAGAGAAAGATAACGTGAGCGTGGGAGAGACTAATGTAAGAAAATCAAAACAACAAAGAATGAAAGCAAGGAAAAAAATAAATCGATAAACGAATCAACGAAGAAATGAACCAGCAAGAAAATAATAGAGAGAGAGCACACAAACAAACACAGACAGACCGACGAGCAGACGGACGAGCGGACGGACGGACGGACAGACAGACAGACACGCATACAGGCAGACCAACATGGGGACAGACAAAGAAGAGCGGCATACAAGGCGAGCTCAATAACTCTGTATGTTGACTTAGAATGATAATTTATGACATACAGTGGCAGTCTGCAATGTCAGAGAGCGAGGCGAGAGCGCGTCGTTGTGCAAGTCAGAGTGACGTTAACCGGTCTTATATTTACCAGGAGAAGGAGAGAGAATCTCACGCAGGACGTTTACAAGTGCCCTCGGCACCCCAACTTACGGTCACATGCAATGAGTTAACGCTTTAAAATGTCTGTCAGCTGAAGTTATGTATAAAACCTCGCGCGCACATATTTATAGATCGCAACTATTGTCGCTTATCTATGACAAACACGCACGCGTCGACGTACGGAGAGCAACACTGGCCTGTGCAATCGAACAGTATAATTATTGGCCTCGGGGCCAAAGTGAACGCAGTCGTGCAGCGAAGGAAATCTCAACACAGATAAGAAGCGTAATAAATTGTGGTTAATGAGCAGATTAAATCATTTGAGAATTTGTTACTTTGGCCGACCTGCTTGTATATATGGCACGACATGAACATTGAAAACACAATTACGATTCTATTAGAGTGAGTTGTCGATGCAGTGACAATGATTGCAGTATCAGACAGCTTACGTATGAGTAAAGCCAACACCGCTAATGAATACGTACCACTGTTTATATGGTTTTACAATTACTAAGTAGATGTACTGTGTTCTTTGGCGGTTTGCGGGAATTGTTGGTGGTTCTCGGTTATTGTCGGTAGTTGGCGGTAGTCGTTGGTAGTTGTCGATAGTTGACAATAGTTGACTGTGGTTGTCGGTTGTATTCGATTGTTGTTTGTTGTTGTTTGTTGTTGTTGGTAGTTGTCGGCAGTTGGCGGTAGTTGGCAGTAATTGTTGGTTGCTGTTTTCAGTTGTCCGTTGTTGTCCGTAGCTATCGGTAGTTGTTGGTGGTGTAGGTTGACTAGTACTACTACCACGATCACATACGTATTACCTTATCTCTCCATTGCTTCGAACGAGTTCTCTATGCACATGTATCCACACTACATCGACAGATCAGCCCATAGCGAACTATAATTACTGAATGTACGACACAATGTAAACGTTGAAATAATCAATGCCAATAAAAAGACACGAAAACGCTCTCCACGCGCCAGCTACTCTTAATTCGATATGATTTTTTTTAGGATAACCTAGTCGTGAAATTGATTAATAAAGTGCTATATATAACGCCGTGGGGCATGAGCAGGAAACTTGCCAGCCTGTAGATCGGATTTCACCACGAACACGTGCCGTTGGCCCGCCCGGTTCCAATTTGAACGTATATGGGATTGTCCCAAGAAAATTATCTTGGCAGTCAATGTGGCGACCGACGTCCGAGCGCCATTTTCATTTACATTAGCATATGTGGGAACCATGGCGCGATGCAGCGAACAAAGTGAATACTGTAGATCGGATTTTACCAAATGTGCGCGTGTCGTCGGCCCGCCCGGCTCAAGTTTGAACGTATGAGATCGGCCGAAGAAAATTATATTGGCAGTCAACGTGACTGACGACCGAGCGCCATTTTCATTTAGATTAGCATCACAGGTGGAAATCGTGGCGCGATGCTGCGAGCAATGTATCTATGTATGTGCGTGCGTGCCTGCGTGCGTGTATGTGCATGTACGTATATAATTATATATATATATATATATATATATATATATTGCTGTGTGTGTGTGTGAACGTGTGGTTGTGCGTGTGCGTGCGTGCGTGCGTAGCGTCTGCGTGCGTGCGTGTGTGTGTGCGTGGTTCGTGGGTGTGTGTGGTGTGAGTGGTTTGTGTGCTGGTGTGTGTGTGTGTGGTCGTGTGTGTTGTGTGTGTGCGCGCGTGCGTGGGGTCACTGTGTGTGTGTGTGTCGTGTGTGTTGTGTGTGTGTGTATTATATATGTGTGTGTATGTGTGTGTGTGTGTGTGTGTGTGTGTGTGTGTGCTGTGTGTGTGTGTGTGCTGTCCGGTGTGTGTGTGTGTGTGTGTGCGTGTGTGTATGTCCGTGTGATGTATTACGTTATATATATATATATATTAATATATATATATATATATAGTCCAAAGAAAAAGTAGAGAATAGGGAATTATATAGGGAATCGTATAATAGGGATTCCCTTATTATCCGTACCTTCTGATATACTATATATATATATATATATATGTGTGTGTGTGTGTGTGTGTGTGTGTGTGTGCGTGGTGTGTGTGTGTGTGCCTATGTGTGTGCGCGCGCGCGAGAGAGAGAGTGTGTGTGTGTGTGTGTCGTGTGTCGTGTGTGTGGGGGGGGGGGCGTGCATGCGTGCGTGCCTGAGTTCGTGTGCAATTGTTTCTCAGTTTGTCTATCTAACTTACGCAGAATACAGGGAAGCTGTCGTCGCCTCAGCCAACCCGCGCCACTGCACTGCCGAGTGACGTCATCCCCGCAGAAGCAACATAGCTGGAGGCGTGCGGCTATTGATCGTGTGCAACTTTATTTTTGATTCCGCAAAGAAGGTGATGGTTTCGGACATCTTCGATCTCATCCCAACAGTACTCAATTTCATTCCAGTATTCCGTGGTTTCCTGTCAGCATTCATCAGCATCATCACTGCATCTCCGCAGCATCTTTACTGCATATCACAGCTTCATACCTACATCTCCCCCGCACTATCTAAGCATCTCACAGCAGCATCCCTTAATCTCACATTATTATCCCTGCCACTCCCCCAGCACTATCCCTGTATCTCACAGCATCATCCCTGCATCTCACCAGCACTATCCCAGCATCTCACAGTATCATCCCAGCATCTCCCCCAGCACTATCCCTGCATCTCACCAGCACTATCCTTGCATCTCCCCCAGCTCTATCCCTGCATCTCCCCCAGCATCATCCCTGCATCTCCCCCAGCATCATCCCTGCATCTCCGCAGTATCATCCCTGCATCTCCCCCAGCACTATCCCTGCATCTCACCCAGCACTATCCCTGCATCTCCCCCAGCATCATCCCTGCATCTCCCCCAGCACTATCCCTGCATCTCCCCCAGCATCATCCCTGCATCTCCACCAGCTCTATCCCTGCATCTCCCCCAGCACTATCCCTGCATCTCACCAACACTATTCCTGCATCTCCACCAGCACTATCCCTGCATCTCACAGCACTATTCCTGCATCTCCCCCAGCATCATCTCTGCATCTCACAGTATCATCCCTGCCACTCCCCCAGCACTATCCCAGCATCTCCCCAAGTATCATCCCAGCATCTCACAGCACTATCCCTGCATCTCCACCAGCACTATCCCTGCATCTCACAGCATCATCTCTGCATCTCCCCCAGCACTATCCCTGCATCTCACAGCATCATCCCTGCATCTCTCCCAGCATCATACCTGTATCTCCCCCAGTATTATCCCTGCATCTCCCCCAGCACTATCCCTGCATCTCTCAGCATCATCTCTGCATCTCCCCCAGCATCTACTCTATCCCTGCATCTTGGGGGAGATGCAGGGATGATGCTGGGGGAGATGCAGGGATGATGCTGGGTGGAGATGCAGAGATGATGCTGGGGGATGCTGGGTGGAGATGCAGGGATAGATGCGGGATAGTGCTGTGAGATGCAGGGATTGCATCTCCCCCAGCACTATCCCTGCATCTCACCCAGCATCATCCCTGCATCTCCACCAGCACTATCCCTGCATCTCCCCCAGCACTATCCCTGCATCTCACAGCATCATCCCTACATCTCACCAGCACTATCCCTGAATCTCCCCCAGTATCATCCCTGCATCTCACCAGCACTATCCCTGCATCTCCCCCAGTATCATCCCTGCATCTCACCAGCACTATCCCTGCATCTCACTCAGCATCAGGCCAGCATCTCCACCAGCACTATCCCAGCATCACCAAGCA
>NW_014578970.1:37850-40093 GCF_000485595.1 Priapulus caudatus
CTATCCCTGCATCTCACCCAGCATCATCCCTGCATCTCACAGCATCATCCCTGCATCTCCCCAGCACTATCCCTGCATCTCCCCCAGTATCATCCCTGCATCTCACCAGCACTATCCCTGCATCTCACTCAGCATCAGGCCAGCATCTCCACCAGCACTATCCCAGCATCACCAAGCATCATCCCTGCATCTCCCCCAACACTATCCCTGCATCCTCACCAGCATTATTCCAGCATTTCACAGTATCATCCCTGCAACTTCCCCAGCACTATCCTTGCATCTCGCAGTATCATCCCTGCATCGCACAGTATCTTCCCTGCATTTCCCCCAGCACTATCACAACAGCTCACAGCACTATCCCAACATCTCACAGCACTATCCCAGCATCTCACAGCAGCATCCCTGCATCTCCCCCAGCTCTATCCAGCATCTCACAGCTTTATCTCAACATCTCACAGCTTCATCTCAACATCTCGCAGCTAGTGGTTTTTTATGTTTTTCAGATGCTGGGCATACGGGAACACAGTTCTCAGCCAGAAATGCCGTATTGGAATATGCTGATATATAATACGCGTAATATATATTTATATATATATATAGAGACATATAATAAATAAATAAAAAAAATAAAATAAAATAAAAGTAAATAAATAAATAAATATATATATATATATATATATATATATACATATATATATATATATACATATAATATATTATATAATACATAAACGCGTCAAAAAAACATATTCCACTGCAAAAGAATTAACTATAAATTTGTAACTCAGCACCGGGAGTATCTTCTACGGAAAACTGCGAATGTTGTTGTCGTTTGCGTGTGAAGCCAAAATATTTAGAAAATGCTTAATATTGTACCTTGATAGTCCGTACCAAAATACGCCATGGCAGCGCCATCTGTTGGCCAATTTTGTGTTGACGTTATAACTCGGTTTATAGGGGCTTTTCTCCGGAATAGAAATTCTATAATATCAAGGAATTTGCGAAAGGATTTCTGATGAAACTCTTTAATTAAAGGTTTTATTTAATTTAGACTAAAGCGAGGGTGGTATGGGAATGGTTACGGCTTATTTAACGGCACCTCTCACTTACCCTTCATCCAAAGCAACCAGTGACTGACAAATGCATGTGATACGCTATCAGAGTGACATTTCACGTTCAGTAAGGTGACACCGGAGTTGGTCCTACTGACATTATTGAACCTGCCACGACTATTACAGGATCATCCGTGCGTGTTACGATGCGCGGCTTCAACCACACACGCGTCCTTGCTCCGGGTGGCACGACAACGTTGCGCAATCGAGTAATATAACGTACGTGAGTGAAGGATGTCGTGACGGCGCAGGAGCGTTCATGAGCAAGAGTTTCAAGAGATGTTAAGATGAAGCTGTGAGATGTTGAGATGAAGCTGTGAGATGCTGGATAGAGCTGGAGGAGATGCAGGGATGCTGCTGTGAGATGCTGGGATAAGGCTGTGAGATGCTGGGATAGTGCTGTGAGATGTTAGGATAGTACGTGTCAAAAACGGGCATCATGCACTCGTAAACACACGTGAACACACGCACCCCCCCCCCTCTCCCCCCACACACACACACGCGCGCGCACGCATACATACACATGTATATATATATATATATATATATATATATATATATATATGAAAACAATTTATTATATCATGCATGGCACTCAGTTAAACCTTTTACAAAATTACAATGTACGTTAGGGTTTAGTTTTCACCAGTTTAACTTATTCAGTTAATGATATAATAGATTGCATGCTTTCGTCATGACCCCTTCTATGACATCATTCTGCAGCATAAGTCACATATTAGCAGGAGCGTATAATGACAAATACGTCTACTTGTCTACCTATCACAACACAAATACGTCTACATACAAATACGTATATTTGTCATTATACGCTCTTGATATTAGATATCTTATAGTCTTATATAGGTCTTGGTGTCAGACGATCCTATTGCACAGATAGGTCACCGGTTTAAGAGCGGAAAGTAGAGTAGTGTGCAAACAATATATAATAACGCCCCCATGAGGTAACGGGTGCGGCAAATATAAGCAAGTAACGTGATTCGCGTATGTTGCTGCTGCTGCTGCATGTGATTCATAGTGAGGCATCTCTACGTACAGCATTAATGTTTACCCCCCCCCCCCCACACCCACACCACACACACACACACACGCACGTACGCACACACACACACA
>NW_014578970.1:40118-48350 GCF_000485595.1 Priapulus caudatus
AGATATTTGCGTTATGTGACTGTAGATTGAGATGTGCGTATGTGACTGTAGATTGAGATTGCGTATGTGACTGTAGATGCGATGTGCGTATGTTACTGTAGATTAGTAGGTGCGTATTTGACTGTAGGTTGAGATGTGTGTATGTGAACTGTAGGTTAAGATATCGTATGTGACTGTAGATTCAGATGTGCGTATTTGATGTAGGTTGAATGTGCGTATGTGACTGTAGATTGAGATTGCGTATGTGACTCAGACTGTAACCGAGATGTATCTACGCTGACTAAACTGAGATGTACATGTACGTGTGACTGTAGACTGATATACGTATGTGGAAGTGATGACAAGGAATGCACGTTTATTGGTTCTTATAATTAGCTCCTCACTAGGCCTAGGTAGAGTACCTCCATAAAGAGGAGGTTACTTTATGGAGGTACTCTAGGCCTAGGCTACTTCTTTTTTCGGTGTCCGACATTAGGTTCTGCACGCGCACCAAAACTGTGTAGGCCTACGGTTCCGGTCTATTGTTTAGTCTCTCATTTGACCCCCTCCCCCTGCCTAAAAGATAAAACAAACTAGACTTCTGACTTCAAGATAAAATGTTAGAAACATGAAATTTGGATGTACTCAAAAGTTTCTGTTGACCCCTTAGACGAAATTATTTTGCCTTTTTCAGCTTCAACGAATTTTGAGATGTTCCCTTAAAAAAGGAACACATCCGCCCTGTTACCATCTGACTTACACAGCGGATCCCAGCTACACAAGAGATGCAACACAGAAGCCTAGCCGGCCCAGTTGATGCACACCAAAAATAAGCACACAGCCCCCTCTAAAAGAGGAAACAACATCCCTGTTACCTGTAGAACCCCCCCCATAAACGACAGCACCACTTCTAATATCAATCTATTAATTACTACTGTAACCCCTGTTTAAATTTTGCTGTTTTTATGAAGTAAGCTAAGGAATGTCTTCATTTTAGGCTGGCTGTTTAAATGTTCGTTTTTATGGAGTAAACTGAAGGGATGTCTTCATGTCCCCAAATTTAAAAAGGTAAAATTTAGATCTTTTTAAGAAATGTACCAAAACCAAAAAAACCAGCGGAGCACGCGTTATACTAGTCTATATAGTATACTGTAACGGCCGCGTGTAAATTCACGTAATCTCCTCCGAAACCGCCGTAAGGAATGTGCCCATTTACCTCTTACCGGGGGGTTTCCAACGTGCGAAAGACGATAAGCTATGTCACTAAGCTTGATTTTGCATAACAACGTTACTAAAGCAACATTCACAACGACATCTTGGGAAATTCTGCCCCTAGCAACGGCCGGTGAGACCCTGACGACCGTCTGATGCAACAATGATATTAAAAATTATTAAAAATTATTTATCTCTGATGCATCCCTTTGCGAAATATTTCGGGAGTCAATGCATATTTAACATGTGACATTTATAGAAATTAAAACTCAACGGAATGACACACACCTAAAACCTCACAGACAAGCCACACATATGGCAAATGGCATGTCCAGCATGGCGTAGATAGCATAATAGGTCAAAGGAGTATTAAACATTAAGAATTTGGTAGTAAATAGATTTCGTATTTATTTAGCATTATATTTTATTGAAACGCTTCAAGTGCCTGTGGATATGCACGTATCATGTGACTGTACGTTGAGATGTAACTGTAATTTGTAGACTGTAAACTGTGATATACGTAGGCTACGTGACTGTAGCCTGAGATGCACGTACGTCACTATAGACTGATATGCACGTATCATTGACTGTAAGATCTGAGATGTGCCGATGTCTGTAGATTTAAGATGCGCGTATGTTGACTGTAGATGGAGATGCGCGTATGTGACTGTAGATTGAGATGTGCGTATGTGACTGTAGATTGAGATGCGCGTATGTGACTGTAGATTGAGATGCGCGTATGTGACTGTAGATTGAGATGTGCGTATGTGACTGTAGATGAGAGTGCGTATGTGACTGTAGGTTGAAATGGCGTATGTGACGTGTAGATTGAGATGTGCGTATGTGTGACTGTAGATTGTAGATGTGCGCGTAAAATGTGATCTGTAGATTGAGATTGTGCGTATGTGACTGTAGATTGAGAATGCGCGTATGTGACTGTAGATTGAGATGTGCGTATGTGACTGAGTATTGAGATGTGCGTATGTGACTGTAGTTGAGATTGCGAATGTGACTGTAGATTGAGATGTGCGTATGTACGTCAGATTGAGATGCGTATGTGTACTGTAGATTGGATGTCGCTATGTGACTGTAGATGAGATGTGCGTATGTGACTGTAGGTTGAGATGCTGCGTATGTGTACCTGTAGATTGAGATGTCGTAATGTGACTGAGATTGAGATTGCGCGTATGTGACTGTAGATTGAGATGCGCGTATTGACTGTAGATTTGAGATGTGCGTATGTGACTGTAGGTTGAGATGTGCGTATGTGACTGTAGGTTGAGATGTGCGTATGTGACTGTAGATTGAGATGTGCGTATGTGACTGTAGATTGAGATGTCGCATGTGACTGTAGATTGAGTGTGCGTATGTTAACTGTAGATTTGAGATGTGCGTATGTGACTGTAGGTTGAGACTGTGCGTATGTGACTGTAGGTTGAGATGTGCGTATGTGAACTGTAGGTTGAGATGTGCGTATGTGACTGTAGATTGAGATGAGCGTATGTAACTGTAGATGAGATGTCGTATGTGACTGTAGGTTTGAGATTGCGTATGTTGACTGTAGTTTGAGATGTGGTATGATTGTAGATTGAGATTGTGCGTATTTGATCTGTAGGTTGAGATGTGTAATGTGAAGTAGGTTAAGAATTGCGTTGTTGTTGACTGTAGATTGAGATGTGCGTATTTGACTGTAGGATTGAGATGTGCGTATCGTGACTGTAAGATTGAGATGTGCGTATCTGACTCAGACTGTAATGTAAAATTGTACCAGTTTACAATATGCAACACTCGACTGGCCAAACATTCAACTCCGTTGCGAGCAGCGGGTATTTGCTAGTAGTTATATAATACTACACATGCTGTTCAGATTTACTGTTCGCGTATCAGTTTTTCGAATATATTACTAAATATATCTTTGTTGATTTTACTTGACAAACAGGTCTTCAAATAAACAACCCAGGACCCCAATGTAAACAAAAGCACGTGATATGTCAACGTGTGAACAACTCAGGACCCCAATGTAATCCAAGCTACATTGTGTGTGTGAACAACCCATGACCTTTAAAAACAAAGCCATATCATGTGTGTGAACACCCAGGACCTTAATTTAAACAAAGGCCATGTCGTGTGCGTGAACAAACCCAGGACCCCATAATATAACAAGGCCACATTGTGTGTGTGAACAACTTAAGACCCCAATGTAAACAAAGCTACATGTTGTGTGAACAACCAGGACCTAATGTAAACAAAGCCACATTGTGTGTGAAACACCCAGGACCCTTAAATGTAACAACGCCACCATTGTGTGTGTGAACAACCAGGACCCTTAATGTAAACAAAATCCTATCGTGTGTGTATGGACAACCCAGGACCCGGTCACCCCATATATAAAGATAGCTATATTGTGTGTGAACAACCAGGACCCCCATATATAAACAATGGCATATCATATCTGCATGTACACGGCTACACGCGTATACCCGCGTGTACGTGCGTGTACCCGCGTGGGTTTACCCGCGTGCACGTGCGTTACCCGTTCGTTACGTGTCGTGTACCCACGCGTTACGTGCGTGTATCTGCGGTACGTGTACGTGTGTGTACCCACACCGCGTGTACGTGCGTGTACGTGTGTGTACCCGCGTGTGCGTGCGTGTACGTGCGTGTACACCGCGGTAGCTTGGCGTGTATCTCCGTGTACCCGCGTGTAATCTGCGTGTACGTGCGTGTACCCGCGTTGTACGTGCGTCACCTGCGTTTTACGATGCGTGTACCCGCCGTGTACGTGCGGGTACCTACGTGTACCCGCGTGTAACGTGCGTGTATCTCCGTGTACCGCGTGTACATCGCGTGTATCTGCGTGTACGTGCACGTGCGTGTAATCTGCGTGTACGTGTACGTGCGTGTATCTGCGTGTACGTGTACGTGCGTGTATGCTGCGTGTACGTTTACGTGCGTGTATCTGCGTAATACGTGCGTGTATCTGCGTGTACGTGCGTGTACCCGCGTGTACGTGTACGTGCGTGTATATGCGTGTACGTGTACGTGCGTGTATATGCGTGTACGTGTAGCTGCATGTATCTGCATGTTCGTGTGTACGTGCGTGTATCTGCGTGTACGTGCGTGTACCCGCGTGTACACTGCGTGTACGTGCGTGTTATGCCTGCGTGGATCGTAGTACGTCGGGTACGTTGCGTGTATCTGCGTGTAACGTGCGTGTACGGTGTCGTGCGTGTATCTCGTGTACCCGCGTGTATACGTGCGTGTATCTGCCGTGTACGTTGTGTTACCGCGCGGTGTACGTGCGTGTAACTCGCGCGTGTACGTGCGTGTATCTCCGTGTACCGCGTGACGCCGCGTGTACGTGCGTTACGTCGCGTGTACCGCGTGTACGTGCGTGTACGTGCGTGTACCCGCGTTTAGTGCGTGTACGTGCGTGTACCCGCGTGTACCGTGCCAATGTCCATCTCCGTGTACCCCCGTGTACGTGCGTGTACGTGCGTGTACCCGCGTGTACGTGCATGTATCTCCGTGTACTCGCGTGTACGTGCGTGTACCCGCGAGTTACGTGCGGTACCCCCTCTGTGCCGTGCTCTGCCTGCGCAGCTATTGTTACAAAATTGCCTAGCTTAGCCTCGTTTTCGTGCGATGACCCCAGGTCATGAATAATATTTAAGACTGGTCTATAGAGTACCGAAGTGATGACGTCACGGTGGCATGACAACCGAACCTACTGGTTCTACACAATCATATGCTCTGGTAACGATTAACCTGCGTGTCGTGTTTTGTACCCGATTTTAAACCATCATCTGATGAGTCATTATGCAGTTTTTATAGATTTCCAAAGGATGGAAGTGAAAAGCAACGAAAAAAAAATTAATTAATTAACAACAACAACAACAACAACAAAAAAATTCATTAAATATTGTAAGATCGACTTGCTACCGATGCTTTAACCGCTGTTCGCAGCGCACACACTCGTGTTTTACGTACGCACAACATTTCACGCAGTTAAAATGTTATGGAGCCAGTGGTTTTTGTATAGAACCAGCCCGTACGTTCGTCTGCCAACGTGACGTCACACTTCGTACTCTACAGCGTGATAGCGTGTGTGCGGGGGGGGGGGTTAACAGCTTTATAAAATGCGCCCAGTACAGACAGTAGGGGGGTTCGGAGTCGGGTGCCGCAATATTGTCCGTAGGAAGTGTTATTTGCGCCGTCGCCTGCCATACATGTTACATATACACATGTCTAATAGTGGAAAACACTACTCACTAGTAGCCTTATAAAGTTTAAAAACTCTTACATAGGAAACGTGCAGTAACTAGCAACACAAAAATGCGCGCCATGGATAATCCCATGAATCACTGGGAGTGTCTATATTCAGCCGGCTACGGGAGTTACGGTACGCATATATTTGTGCTAATATATTGACTAATCGCGCGTCAATAAACTCAATATTCACAGAGGGTATAGCTAAGACATGTGTCTATAGGTATCTAGAATATATTATGCAAATGATCTCCGCACCGGCTTGAATTCATATACTCTCTGTGAATATTGAGTTTATTGACGCACGATTCGTCAATATAGCAAATATATGCGCGCGGAAGTGACAATTACAGATGATTAAATTTCTAAATTCTAGATACCTATAGACACATGTCTTTAGCTAATACTCTCTGTGAATATTGAGTTTATTGACGCATCGATTAGTCAATATATTAGCAAATATATGCGTACCGTAATCTCCCGTACCCGGCCTTGAAATAGACACTCCCGAATCACTGGGAGTCTGGACCATAGATATCCCATTGTGCGCAGGCAACCACGTGCCTTGCTTGCGCAGGCTAAATACCCTCTGACGTCACTTGCTGGAACGCAACGCGGAACATACACACACACACACACAGTCTCTCTCTCTCACACACACACACACGTGTGTGAATTGTTCAGTTGATGAAAAGTACCCAATTGAGGACTAGATCTTATAACATTACTCTCAACCCTCTGAGCTTTCTAGGAAAATATTAAGCCAAAAACAACCTAGGACTTGAAACGAGGTCCTAGGTTCCACTGAAGTCCTGATTGTGTTTGGGTGTGTTTTCATATGCTAGGTCCTGTCAGGTCCCAGTTTGCAGCGTATACGAACACACGCACACACACACACACCACACACACACGCACACACACACACCACCACACACACACACAACACCACACACAGCAGCACGAGAGACGACCACAAACACACACACGCACCACACAAATACACGCACACACACTCACACACCAACACACACACAGACACACACACACACACACACACACCACACACACACCAGCACACGCACCACCACACATACGGGGAAACACGCCTACTGCAACCGACCGATGATTTTGACGTCGAGAAAATTATGCATATAATTATATATATATATAATAACCGACGTTATTTATTTAAAGAAGAAAATCAAAATATGTGATTGCAATACTGATTACTTTAATACTTCGCCGGTACGCATAATCCCATGCAGAAATTGGCGTAAAGCCTAATATTAGAGGCTCTTTTCGCAAAAAAAAACATTTTTACATTTTACATTTCGTAAGGCAGCGCCTTACTTATAGTCCGGTGTTGTTTTGATTCCGATCACTGCTTATGGAATCCGATCATGGACCATAGAACATACGGAACGCTGCGATCACAGTACACTAACTAGATACATCACGCAACAACACAAGAAAGCTTTTGGTAACCATAGAAACTAGAAAATCGCGCATCTCTTAACTACGAATTACTAGGTTATTTTAATCAACGAACCTGCGGTATGTTATCTTGAAAATCGTACAGATTACAGTGTTCTCTATGCGAATGTCGAGTGCTCACGTACGATGTCAAAAACGCATATTCATCGGAACACGTTAACTTATAATAGTCTGATGAGCGATGCGTTTTCTTTCTGCGGCTAGGCTATACGGGAAAATGTCTGCTCTGCGAACTCATTGCGTTCGCTCGCTAATTTGGCACCGACGCCAAAAATGTATGGCGTGATATCGATCGTTGACGTAGAAGGTTGCGCCAGCGTGCGTGACATATGTTTGCTGAGTTAGTTTTACAGCGATAAGATAAATTCATAATCCGTTGACGGACTGGCATGTGGGCGATCTAGAGGCTTGTGCGCCAGTGAGGGGCAAAGTACGCAAATGTTAACCTTTGCAGACGGGCGTACGCCTGTATTGGTGTGTGTGTGTGCGTGCGTGCGCGCGAGCGTGCGTTCGTGTGTACGTGCGTGTGTACGTGAGTTGTGCGTGCGTGTGTGTGTGTGTGCGTGCGTGCGTGCGTGCGTGCGCAGCGCGCGCGTGTGGTGTGTGTGTGTGTGTGTGTGTGTGTGTGTGTGTGTGCGTGCGTGCTTGTGTGTGTACGCGCGTGTGTGAGCGCGGTGCATCCAGCTCTATCCCTGCATCTCACAGCACTATCCCAGCATCTCACCAGCACTATCCCAGCATCTCCCCCAGCATCATCCCTGCATCTCCACCAGCTCTATCCCTGCATCTCCCCCAGCACTATCCCTGCATCTCACCAACACTATTCCTGCATCTCCACCAGCACTATCCCTGCATCTCACAGCACTATTCCTGCATCTCCCCCAGCATCATCTCTGCATCTCACAGTATCATCCCTGCCACTCCCCCAGCACTATCCCAGCATCTCCCCAAGTATCATCCCAGCATCTCACAGCACTATCCCTGCATCTCCACCAGCACTATCCCTGCATCTCACAGCATCATCCCTGCATCTCTCCCAGCATCATACCTGTATCTCCCCCAGTATTATCCCTGCATCTCCCCCAGCACTATCCCTGCATCTCTCAGCATCATCTCTGCATCTCCCCCAGCATCATCCCTACATCTCCCCCAGCTCTATCCCTGCATCTCACCCAGCATCATCTCTGCATCTCACCCAGCATCATCCCTGCATCTCCCCCAGTATCATCCCTGCATCTCCCCCAGCTCTATCCCTGCATCTCACCCAGCATCATCTCT
>NW_014578971.1:0-4705 GCF_000485595.1 Priapulus caudatus
TGTAATGTAGGGTGAGGTGTGGGGGAGGGGGTGTAATGTAGGGTGAGGTGTTATATGTGGTGAAGGGTGCAGGAGGGTGGGCTATTGTAAGGTTAGCGATGGGGATCTAATGTAGGGTGATTGTGAGGGTCTAACGGAGGGTGAGGCTGGGAGACTCATAAAGTAAAAAGGTAAAGGGTAAGGTAAAGTAAGGTAAAGGTAAGGTAAAATGTAACATAAAGTGAGGGGTGAGAGACATTAGGGACGTTTGTATCGTGTTGTCCAGATCAGTTGGCCGGACTTGCGGGTGTCTTCGATGGAGGGATTTTGTTGCCTATCTGGATGGGTTGGGGGTTTTCGTAATGGAAGATTAGAACTGTGGTTGTGTTGCTGGAAGGATTTGTGAGTAAGTGGAAGGAGGGAGTGCGGAAGTTTGTGTGATGATTTGCTCATTCTAATCATAAAACAAATCTTCATCTGCAGGTCAGAGTTGGTGAAGGTGATGTTGTCTATAGGCAACTCTCTAGCTAACAGCGTCTGGGAGGTTCACATACGCGGCAAGGGAAAACCCAATCCTTCATCCAGCAGGTACGTGGCTCCATCTAGTGCCGCCGGCAGAACTCATTCCCGCAGTATCGTCACAATTAATGACTCATATTCGCATCTTTTGAATATATCGTGCGGTGTTCCACAGGGATCAACTCTTGGTCCCCCTACGTTTTCTAATTTATGTAAATGACCTCTCCCCTTAGCTTGAAATTTTAGTTCCAGATTATTTGCTGACGATACGAATCTTTTTATGTCTATGAGCTTTTTATGTGACTGACGCGTGTTTCCGCGTTGCAGGGAAGAGAAGGAGAAGTGGATCCGTAGCAAGTACGAGCATCACGAGTATCTACCCGGGCCCCCGCTTAGCAACGTCCCTCTCGGACAGGTGAGCATGCCACACGGCGCACATGTGAACCTACGATAAGGATATAATATTAAATATCATATAAATATATATATATATATGATACATAAACTCAGATATGGATATGATAAATTTCCATAAATCTTCTATGCCATACTTACCCGTGTATTTCCCTCCATTT
Organism: Priapulus caudatus; assembly: GCF_000485595.1. NCBI lineage: Eukaryota > Metazoa > Priapulida > Priapulimorpha > Priapulimorphida > Priapulidae > Priapulus > Priapulus caudatus. The sequence goes on from NW_014578971.1 coordinate 1,074, forward strand.
CAATTCAACTACATTATATGTAGCTGTAGATTTTATACAGGGCTGAGTGCAATTCAGTAACCGTAGTCACTCCCTCATGATGTTTATTATTTTATATTAATTTATTATTATTATTATCATAGGTGTTATCATTTTTTATTATTTAAAATCCAAAGTAAACTAATTTCGTTAATTTAATCTAAGTATTTTAAATCTAATCAACTTATTCTGACCCACTACTAACCCGCATTTTTCTCCTCCTAGCAACTGCTAGAGGCCGTGTGTAAGGGCGACCTGAGGGGCGTCATACTGCTGCTCGCGCACGCCAAGCCCGAACAAGTGAACAGCACTGTGAGCGGGCGCGACCGCCGCACGCCGCTGCACCTGTCCTGCGCTCTCGGCAACGTCGTCATCACGCAGCTGCTCATCTGGGTGAGTGACGCGGTCGCCGTGGCAACGCGCGAAGCGTGGAGTTGTAATGAATGGCGACTGATGGTGATGATGATGGTGATGATGATGGCGATGATGGTGATGATGATGGTGATGATGATGGTGATGATGGTGATGATGATGGTGATGATGGTGATGATGATGGTACTGTAATTAATTACTAGCAACAATTAATCTGTGTAGTTGATCGTATCTCATCCTATCTCTCTCTCTCTCTCACTCTCTCTCTCTCTCTCTCTCTCTCTCTCTCTCTCTCTCTCTCTCTCTCTCTCTCTCTACTCTCTCCCTCTCCCTTCCCTCCTCCCTCTCGCCTCTCCTGCTTACCTCTCTCTCTCTCCTCTCCTCTTCCTCGCTCTCTATCGCTCCCTCTCCCCCTCCTCTTCCTCCTGTCTCTTTCTCTCTCTCTCCTCTCTCCTCTTCCTCTCTCTCTCTCTCTCTCTCCTCTTCTCCTCATGTATGTATTATACTAATCTCTCTCCCCTCTCCCTCCGCAGTACGGTGCCCAACGTGGCGGCGGTCGACCAGGAGCGGGCGTAACCCTCTCATCTACGCTCGTAACTCCGAAGCTCTGAGTGGTGTGACGATCCTCGTCAACAACGGGTGTCCGGACGCACGGTGGCGCGCGGAGGACGCTGCCGCGCCGCAAAGGCTCCGTCACTCGCAAACAGCGGAGACGTCTTCGACAAGCTGCCCGTAGCGTCATCTAGCGGGGCTGCGCAAACTACGCGCGCGTGGGCGCCGCCGCGCAGATTACGGATTCGTCGTCTCTCGGAAGAGCGTGGTGGTAGCGCCATCTGGCGGTCGCCAAGCGAGTATACGGAGGTGTCGTCCGAGAAGCGTGGCGTCATCTGGTGGCGATCGTGCGAACTACGGCAGCATGCCGCCTCGCTGGCGACATCTAGTGGCGGTGCTGTGCGAGCCGTTGAGCGTGCTTGATGACACTTCTGCTAGCGCCACCCGCGCGGTTCCGCGAAACAGCTGGGATGCGCGAGTTACGCCATCTAGCGGCGGTTCTGGCGAACTGCCGAGTCATCAATATGAGCTGCTTGCTTGCGCATCTAGTGGCAACTGCATGAACTGCTGAGGCTGTCGCCATCTGGTGGCCGGCCGCAGGAAACCGCCAATTCGTCGCTGCTCTTTCACCGCAATCACGGGACAAGATGTGACGCTGGCGCCACCTGGCGGCCATCGAGCGAATGAACGGCGACCCGCCCATTGCTGCCGTTGCCTCGGCGATGAAGTCAATTTAATATATGTATTTATATCGTGCCCCTCGTTTCCGCGCTCGCGCCGGTTACCATTGGCGACCGCGATGAAAGGATTCGAAGGCAATGACTGAAAGTTAGCGAGCTGTTAGTGTCGGAAAATATGACGTGGCGCCCCCTTTCCCCTGTGTCGCCGAGAGTAACGACGGCGCCCCCTCGACCGCGTGGCTCCCTCTACTCACCCCTGCCTTCGGAACATCTTTGGACACATCTTCTCGATTTGAAACTCGCTCTCTCTTATCTACCTGGTGCTTAACTCTCCTCAAAAGTTCACCGACCGCACGAAAAAGCCGGACCAAGGCATTATTGTGCGTGCTAAAAACGTACTTGCTATCGCTGGTGGCTCGTCCAGTATTCCGTTTCGGTATTTCAAATTGACGGTGGCAAATTATCGGCTGACAGTGCGAAATTTTAGGGCGCAACGAAAGAATCGAGCGTGCTATTTCTTTCAAAAACTTGTCGAATCTAAAGAGTCACATGCGGTATTAGTTCTCAAGCTAAAGCTGTGTCGAATTGCGGTCGATCGATATCGTGCGCATCTGGACACTAGACACACACGTAAAGCTCTATGAAGACCAGAGACGGGAGGACGGTAGCTATTGTAGGTCACCCAAGCATTGCCTAGTACAAGAAAAGAAGTTTCGATTCTTGACCTTACAATCGACAATCGCGCGTACGAGAGCAGTCACATGTGAAGTCGCGATTGCGTTCTACTTTGCTTCCACGTCGGGTTTAGTGAGCAGCGGCGCGGGCGATGCGGGCGGGGGGCGGCCGAAGGTAGCGATAGTCGTGTTTTAAGAGGCACGCTTGTACATACGTAGTAGGCTGATTGTGTTTGCGAGACGCCCTGTAGATGGCGCCACGGTCTCTGATCATGCTGCTTAGGCACGAGCGATTATAAATTATTAATTATTATTGCTAGATTATCGCGCTTTTAGCTTCCATAAATAATGTAATTGTAAAAAAGTGGCATTTAGTTATCGGTGTGAATCGCTCCAGTGTGCGCGTGCGCGTCGAAAAATCTGAAGCACGGAGTTCGTAGTTACATGTGAATGTGCGTGTGGTGTACGTGTGCGTTTGTGTCTCTTGTACACGGTCAGTGCCATGTATGTGAGATATATAATAATAAAATGCTGTCACGACCAGTGATTTGTAAATAATAACTCGTGTGTCGCGTGTGTTTCTCGTGTCATTACGTTGTCCTAAAGAGGATTTATTACGTAGTAAATCATAAAAAGATAAAAATGCGAAAAATTGTTAAATTGTCATCGTAAAATTGCACTTTTTGCTGAATATTGTTATAAATGCAAATACCAACTGTCAAATTTATATCACAGAATCGAGTGCTGTTCCTGGTAAGAAGATGAGCTTATGTCTCATATGTTTTGAGATATATTTTGCTTCCTTTTTATAGGGATACTAACATGATAAATTAAAAATAATTGTTAACCACCATAAATATAATTAAATTGTGCAGTATTACAGATGTGTGACATCAATACTCATTGCAAATATATAAAATTGAATATAATATGTACATGTATGTATGTATACTACCCCAGCACAATATTACAGCACAACAAATAGCATGTTCAAGATATACATATGTCTATTATAGCTGAAGGGTCTATGTCCCCAGGGTACTGCCGGAACGCTACCTGGTACACCGGACCGTACCCGGTACCAGAGGCATATAAATCAACGTGATTTATATGCCCTGCTGGTACTATCTAATATGCGGACGTACCTCCTGCCTACTCCACTAACGAGTCTAGGGAGTCGCCAACGCCTTACTCCCTAACCCTAACCCTAACCCTAACCCTAACCATAATCAGATAGTTACCAGGGTACGTTCGGTATACCGGACCGTATCCAGGGTACGTTCGGCAGTACCGGGGGACATAGACCCTATGAGCCATATTATATCATTGAAATAGT
>NW_014578971.1:4730-11713 GCF_000485595.1 Priapulus caudatus
TATATATATATACACACATAATATAGCATTTACCTGTATGTTTCTGCCGAGTACGTCGCATGCTAAGTACCTCAGCACCTGGTTGTAATCTGGAGAGTTGCAGTTTCGTACGACCTTGGTCTTTCGCTTCAGCAGTCGCTTGTCTTCCTCGCGAAGATACGTTTTAACGTATGTATCTGTATTGTGAGAAACAGAGAGAACGAATTCGAACGTAAATATTCTAGTAAGTTCTCTTTATTTGCCTCTCCTTCTCGCGCGCGCGCGTTTTCCGTTGCCCCCCCCCTCTCTCTCTCTCTCTCTCTCTCTCTCTCTCTCTCTCTCTCTCTCTCTCTCTCTCTCTCTCTCTCTCTCCCTCTCCCTCTCCCTCTCCCTCTCTCTCTCTCCTCTTTTCTCTTCCTCCTCCTGTATGTATTATACTAATCTCTCTCTCCCTCTCCCTCCGCAGTACGGTGCCAACGTGGCGGCGGTCGACCAGGAGGGGCGTAACCCTCTCATCTACGCTCGTAACTCCGGAAGCTCTGAGTGTGTGACGATCCTCGTCAACAACGGGTGCCCGGACGCGGCGGTGGCCGGCGGAGGAACGCTGCCGCGCCGCAAGGGCTCCGTCACTCGCAACAGCGGCGACGTCTTCGACAAGCTGCCCGCTAGCGTCATCTAGCGGCGGCCGCGCAAACTACGTCGGCGTGGGCGCCGCCGCGCAGATTACGGATTCGTCGTCTCTCGGAAGAGCGTGGTGGTAGCGCCGTCTGGCGGTCGCCGAGCGAGTTACGGAGGTGTCGTCCGAGAGAAGCGTGGCGTCATCTGGTGGCGATCGTGCGAACTACGGCAGCGTGCTGCCTCGCTGGCGACATCTAGTGGCGGTCGTGTGCGAGCCGTTGAGGTGCTTGATGACACTTCTGCTAGCGCCACCCAGCGGCGGTTCCGAAAACAGCTGGGATGCCGAGTTACGCCATCTAGCGGTGGTTCTGCGAACTGCTGAGTCATCATATGAGCTGCTTGCTTGCGCCATCTAGTGGCAACTGCATGAACTGCTGAGGCTGTCGCCATCTGGTGGCCGCCGCAGGAAACCGCCAATTCGTCGCTGCTTCTTCAACCGCAATCACGGCGACAAGATGCGACGCTGGCGCCACCTGGCGGTCATCGAGCGAATGAACGGCGACCCCCCGTTGCTGCCGTTGCCTCGGCGATGAAGTCAATTAATATATGTATTTATATCGTGCCCTCGTTTCCGCGCTCGCCCGGTTACCATGGCGACCGCGATGAAAGGATTCGAAGGCGATGACTGAAGGTTAGACGAGCTGTTAGTGTCGGAAAATATGACGTGGCGCCCCCTTTCCCCTGTGTCGCCGAGAGTAACGACGGCGCCCCCTCGACCGCGTGGCTCCCTCTACTCACCCCTGCCTTCGGACATCTTTGGACACATCTTCTCGATTTGAACTCGCTCTCTCTTTATCTACCTGGTGCTTAACTCTCTCAAAGTTCACCGACCGCACGAAAAACCGGACCGAAAAAGGCATTATTGTGCGTGCTAAAAACGTACTTGCTATCGCTGGGTGCTCGTCCGTATTCCGTTTCGGTATTTCAAATTGACTGGTGGCAAATTATCAGCTGACAGTCGGAATTTTAGGCGGCAAATTTCGTGGTATTTCTTTCAAAAACTTGTCGAATCTAAAGAGTCACATGCGGTATTAGTTCTCAAGCTAAAGCTGTGTCGAATTGCGGTCGATCGATATCGTCGCATCTGTACACTAGACACACACGTAAAGCTCTATGAAGACCAGACGGGAGGACGGTAGCTATTGTAGGTCCACCCAAGCATTGCCTAGTACAAAAAATTAGAAAGGTTTCAATTCTCGACCTTACAATCGGCAATCGCGTGTACGAGAGCAGTCACATGTGAAGTCGCGATTGCGTTCTACTTTGCTTCCACGTCGGGTTTTAGTGACAGCGGCGCGGCGATGCGGGCGGGGGCGGCGAAGGAGCGATAGTTCGTGTTTTAGAGGCACGCTTGTACATACGTAGTAGGCTGATTGTGTTTGCGAGACGCCCTGTAGATGGCGCCACGGTCTCTGGATCATGCTGCTAGGCACGAGCGATTATAAATTATTAATTATTATTGTAGATTATCGCGCTTTTAGCTTCCTTATAAATAATGTAATTGTAAAAAAGTGGCATTTAGTTATCGTGTGAATCGCTCGTGTGCGCGTGCGCGCGTGCGCGTCGAAAATCTGAAGCACGGAGTTCGTAGTTACATGTGAATGTGCGTGTGTGTGTACGTGTGCGTTTGTGTCTCTTGTACAGGTCAGTGCCATGTATGTGAGATATATAATAATAAAAATGCTGTCACGACAGTGATTTGTAAATATAACTCGTGTGTCGCGTGTGTTTCTCGTGTCATTACGTTGTCATAAAGTGGATTTATTACGTATTAAATCACCATAAAATATAAAAATGCGAAAAAATTGTTAAATTGTCATCGTAAAATTGCACTTTTTGCTGAAATTGTTATAAATGCAAATACCAACTGTCAAATTTATATCACAGAATCGAGTGGCTGTTCTGGTAAGAAGATGAGCTTATGTCTCATATGTTTTGAGATATATTTTTGCTCTCTTTTTATAGGGATACTAACATGATAAATTAAAAATAATTGGTTAACCACCATAAATATAATTTAAATTGTGCAGTTATTACAGATGTGTGACATCAATACTCATTGCAAATATATAAAATTGAATATAATATGTACATGTATGTATGTATACTACCCCAGCACAATATTACAGCACAACAAATAGCATGTTCAAGAAATACATATGTCCTATTATAGCTGAGAGGGTCTATGTCCTCCAGGGTACTGCCGGAACGTACCCTTGGTACACTGGACTGTACCCTGGTACCAGAGCATATAAATCAACGTGATTTATATGCTCTGCTGGTACTATCTAATATGCCGGACCGTACCTCTTCTACTCCACTAACGAGTCTAGGGAGTCGCCTACGCCTACTACCTAACCCTAACCCTAACCATATCAGATAGTTACCAGGGTACGTTCCGGCAGTACCCTGAGGGACATAGACCCTATGAGCCCTATTATATGCATTGAAATAGTGATTTGCTTACTGCAGTATATGCTCCTCGTTTTGGAGTAGTGGTTTATCTTGTAGCTACTACTTACAGAGTGGTGATATAGCCAGGAGCTAAAGTAGTGGCAAAGGGAATATACTACGCAGCTTTAGAACTATGGTGCTCTCTAATACATAGAGTATAGAGTAGAGATACATAGAGTATAGAGTAGAAATATATCGAGTATAGAGTAGAAATATATCGAGTATAGAGTAGAAATATATAGAGTATAGAGTAGAAATATATCGAGTAGAGATTAGAGATATATAGAGTATAGAGTAGAAATATATAGAGTATAGAGTAGAGATATATAGAGTATAGAGTAGAAATACATCGAGTATAGAGTAGAAATATATCGAGTATAGAGTAGAGATACATAGAGTATAGAGTAGAAATATATCGAGTATAGAGTAGAAATATATAGAGTATAGAGTAGAAATATATCGAGTAGAGATTAGAGATATATAGAGTATAGAGTAGAAATATATAGAGTATAGAGTAGAGATACATAGAGTATAGAGTAGAAATATATAGAGTATAGAGTAGAAATATATCGAGTATAGAGTAGAGATACATAGAGTATAGAGTAGAAATACATAGAGTATAGAGTAGAAATACATCGAGTATAGAGTAGAGATAAATAGAGTAGAGAGTAGAGCTATATAGAGTGTAGAGTAGAGATACATAGAGGATACAGTAAATATGCATGGAGTATAATATAGTAGAGCTACACAGAGTGTAGAATAGAGATTCGGTTAGGGTTTGGGTTGCATCATTCCATTATCCATTATTATAATAAAACTGTAACGAATGTATAAAATACGAGATCTTGAGAGGCCCCTTCAGACTGTAGCTTGTTTAGCTAATGCCTAAATCCCATCCGAGCTCTACGTCTGTAGTGGCTGATCACAGACGCCCTATCCATCTTGAAAACGCTCGCAGTTGCTTGGTTGCGAGCGGTTAAGGCTAGTGCAGGCAGTAGCACGGTAATCACACCCTAGTTAACGTAGTACGCTAGCATTCTAGGTAAACGCAGATCCGTAGACGCGTGCCGACGGTCGGTTGCATAGCAGACGCGGCCGACGTCCCGGGGCGACGTACTAATCAGCCTTAATTGGTCGTCGTTTTGCATTCACCTGTCTTCGTCTGCTCCGCCGCTGACAGATGACAGGTAAACAGGTTCGTACGCACACACACGCGCACGCACGCACGCATGCACACGCACGCGCACACACGCAATTACGCACGCACGCACAGACACACACACACACGAGCACGCGCACACACACACACACACACACACACACACACACACACACACACACACACACACACACACACACACACACACACACACACACACACACACACACACACACATAGGTGATTATAATTAAACAGGCAGAATCCAGCGTCGCTCTGCCTCGCACATAACTCCAATCCGTGATTCGCACCAGAGGGAGCTTTAGAGTTACCAACGTTAGTTGGTTGCAGTTATATATATAGCCCAGGCCACAAGTCCAGTGTCAGCACACTCTGCGAGCTCAGCTGTGGGTCTTCGCCCGTGTTACTGACCTGTACTGCTCCAGTACGGCTAGTCTCTCTTAGAGCCTCTCGTACTCTCCCTGCTTGATCGTTGCTACTAGCTGTGAGTCGTCAGCGTAAAGCGTGGATGACCAGGAGTGACTCTGGGTGACCAGGAGTAACTGTGGGTGACCAGGAGTAACTGTGGATGACCAGGAGTGACTCTGGGTGACCAGGAGTAACTGTGGGTGACCAGGAGTAACTATGGGTGACCAGGAGTGATTCTGGGTGACCAGGAGTAACTGTGGGTGACCAGGAGTAACTGTGGGTGACCAGGAGTGACTGTGGATGACCAGGAATAACTGTGGATGACCAAGAGTGACTGTGGATGACCAGGAGTAACTGTGGATGACCAGGAGTGACTGTGGAGGACCAGGAGTAACTGTGGATGACCAGGAGTAACTGTGGGTGACCAGGAGTAACTGTGGATGACCAGGAGTAACTGTGGGTGACCAGGAGTGACTGTGCGCGACCAGGAGTGACTGTGCGCGACCAGGAGTAACTGTGCGTGACCAGGAGTAACTCGAGGACTAGGTCTAGCTTTTAGTTGCCTGTACATTTTGTGAGTACGCTGCGACAAAGACTCGCCGACAACATGCGGCCGACGCGATGCTGCTGCCACCTGCTGGCGCTCGTCGCCTGCATCGCCATGACGACGACGCACGCGCACAACATCCTTCTCGCGCAGACGCCGCTCTTCGGCGGTCGCCTGATGCTGATGACGCGCGTCGGCGCGTTGCTACGGCAACGCGGACACAACGTGACGATGCTACTCAACGGGCCTCAGGCGGGGAAGCTGAGAGCGCAGCTGGACGATCTAGGCATCGAAGCAGCTGTGCTGGATTTCCCCACCGCTCCTCAACTCGTCGACGAATGGGCCGCCTTCATGCAGAAGATCTGGCGACGTCCGGAGCTGTGGACGCCCATCGAAGACCTGCGCCGCTTCGGGCGCCACCTACAGGCGCAGTGCCGACAGTTGCTGCACGCCAGCGCCCTCGAGCGGCGGCTGCGAGCGGCGAGTTTCGACGTCGCCGTCGTCGACGACTTTTGGAACGCGTGCGCGCTTGCGTACGTGCGTCGCTCGCTCGATCTCCCCTACGTTCTCTTGTCGTCGGCGTCGCTCGGTACCCAGGTGGCGCTGGCGCTGCACGTGCCGTCGCCGCCGTCCTACGTGCCGCATTATTCGCCGATGCGACGCAACCCGGTGACGGACGCGATGACGCTGACGCAGCGGGCGCATAATCTCTACCTGCTGCTGCGCGACGCAGCGATGGAGAGAGAACTGTTCATCGACGCTTACCAGCAGGTGAAGTCCTTACTGATGTATGTACGTAAATATGTACAGTATGTATGTATATACACACACACACACACACACACACACACACACACACATATATATAGGGGCGGATCTAGGTGGGGTGTACGGGGGGTCTAGAGTCCAGACCCCCCCTTTAATTTCAGTGCCCTAAAAAATTACTGCTCAGATATGCTCTCAGAATATGCACCAATTTTTTTAAATTTCTTGGGGGAGGTCCCGCAAATTAACAACCCCTAAGTGGCGACGTGCCGAAGGCACGTCGCATAAGCTGCCTTCTGCAGTTTTTTAAAACAGAAGAAAAATTAAGCAGGAAAAGGTGCCCTTTATTTCTTCTTGGACACGTACCTCCCTTTCAAAAATCCTGGACGTGATGCGGCCATGATGCCGAGGCACGCCGAGGATTGACACTTTGTGTCTTCCAATCCCAGCCTACGCCGCACCAGACTCTGATATTTTTAAAGATGGGGCCCCATTGCACCACCAAATCGCCGATCTCAGGAACTAGAGCATTCTGCTATGTTAGAACAGTTTCCTACGATAGAGTTTGCCACAAATACGAAAATAACACGCTGTTTAGCGCACTGCGCTACGTCCTTCTGTTGCATTTTCGCATCTCCGTAATCAGAATAAGCCCCGCCTTCTTCGTTGATGTACATGAATGGGGCGTCACCGACGTGACCAGTTACTGTACCGACTGTCTTTCGCCAGCCTGTTTACGTTTCGTAAATAATGAAATGCCCGGCCGATGCATTTCGCATCGAAGTGGGAAATTTTTGGCATTTTCACTCGCTGTCGGAAGTGAACGAGTGCGTCATTCATTGAACATTGAAGTTTTTCTTAAAATTAAATAATTCCGAAAATCACTAACCGCGCTACTCGATTGTTTTAGCCAATGAACGTAGCTGTGTGTGTGACGTCTTGCCCGCGCGCTTTAAATTATGCTTGGCTTAA
>NW_014578971.1:14349-31849 GCF_000485595.1 Priapulus caudatus
AGAGAGAGAGAGAGAGAGAGAGAGAGAGAGAGAGAGAGAGAGAGAGAGAGAGACAGACAGACAGAGAGAGTGGAGTTAAATGAGAGGAAAAGGTGGGGGAGAGTGGTGGAGATTGAGAGAAGGGTGGGGAAAGTTATGGAGAGAGAGAGAGAGGGAGTTTCTCTTTCACCCCCACCCTCACTAATCTTCTGTGTCGTGGTCTTTCTCCCCCACACTCTCTGACTCTCCCGCAGCACACGCTAGCACACGTCTCTTCATCACACACGGCGGGGGACTGAGCCTACACGAGGCGGTCTGCCACGCCGTACCCGTCCTCGGAATCCCTCTCTTCGGCAACCACCAGGTGGCGCTGCTTAGGCTCGTCACGCGAGGCATGGCGACCATGTTGGATCGGAGCGAGTTGACGGTGGAGACCCTGGTGGCACAAATCGAAAGCATGCTGGCAGACGAGAGGTGAGGATGGGGGGTGGGGTTGCGTTTCCGCAGTGTTGTGAAATGAAGTATGAAACTTGAAGACATCGCGAATAAGGAATCGTGGACTATGTACAACTTCAATAGCTAATAATAACTATATAGGTATTATTAGCTCTTGATAACTTGTATGTGCTATATATATACTCTGAGGCTGAATATAGCACGTGACACATATATAATATTATATTATATTAGTGTATATGACATGTAATATAATAGAGTATCATTACAATAAGATTGTCTATATAATACCCTAACCCTGTATATCATGTACACCTTGTACACCATGCCCAGGCGTACAGCATATAACATGGCTATATACGATTGAACACATAACACCCTGTGTATGCCCTGGATATCATGTCACATTGCAGACTAGATTTCATGTATATTTTGTGTTTATTGTAACAGTTATCAGCAAAATGCTACCAGACTGCAAGCCCTGCACGAAGATCAACCAATCAGCCCGGCCGACGCTGCAGTCTACTGGATCGAGTACGTCGCTCGCCACCAGGGGGCGGCACATCTGCGGCCGCGGGGAATGGATTTGAATTTCTTTCAGTACTTCATGCTCGACGTAGCGACGCTGTTTGTCGCGATCGCCGCGGCAACCGGCTTCCTAGCCTTCCTCTCGTGTCGCAAGATTTCGCGCAAGAGAAAGGAGACTCCAGCGACGGACAGAAAGAACAATGAAGCCAAAAAACGCGAGTGAAAAGCAGAAGGGGACGAGTAAAGCGGCTATCGAGTTTTTATTCGATTTCGTAAAAAGCGTGAAGACGACAAACGCATCAACTTCTCCTCAGACGACTACGCGAATAAATCAAGTTATCAACTGAAATCTACAACGCACGGGTTGTGTTAGTACGGATCTGTTACTGTGTGGTTACGCTTCCAACGTCTTGGCATTATTTTCATCATTAAAGATATAAACATCTGTGTAAAATACGAATCGAGTTGGTTACTAACTTACTACGCACCACGGATACTGCGACTATCTTGTGAGATTCCCAGACAAAGAGTATCTCACTTTCTTCAGTTGTGATATGCCTAGATTCCTACACGTGTGATGCTGGGATGAAAACTCGACTACAGGTAGAATCTACGGGAGATCTACGTAGGGTCACTGCAGGGAAATCTCAAGTGTCCTTTATAGAAAGGTTACCGTTCTATAAAGATGGTTTCACCGTGTAAGTACCAGTCAAGAGGAAACGTCAAGTGTCCTTTATAGACAGGCGACTGTTCTACAGAGGTTTCCACTAGCACAAGTTACCTTTATATACAGAGGTGGCTGTTCTATAGAGGTGTCTGTTCTATAGAGGTGTCTGTTCTACAGAGGTTTCCACTAGCACAAGTGACCTTTATATACAGAGGTGTCTGTTCTATACAGGTGTCCATTCTACAGACCTTTATAGACAGGTGTCCATTCTACAGAGGTGTCACGCTAACGGAGGTTTGACAGTACGTGGCAACGCACTCCCACATATTGGTCCAATCTCATGCTCATGCACACAGAAATCGCTAACTGGCAACAACTCACGAATAAGCTCCTCAATGACCTAACAGCCGACACACACGCACGCGCACCCACAGACACACACACGACTACATTGCAATGTGAACCGCCACTATTGCTGCTATCGAGAAACGCGTAAACTAGACGCACGAAGAAGCGGCGACAGTGGTGTGAGGCGGGGTGAGTATTGGCGGTGCATCAACGCTGATCACCCCCCAGCGATAAAAATCTCTCTCGTGTAAACTTGAGCTTCGATCGTTGTGACCCGGGGTTGGTCTCGCCTTGCTTGTTAGCAGGAGCACACTGTAGACATGATATTGTGGGACGTCGCAGATGGAACACGGAGAGAACCCAGGAGTCGAGTGTGATCCATCTGTGCGTCCGTCCGTCCGTCCATCCTCTCCGTTTGAATTTGTTAAACGTGGCGGCGAATCACTTTAGTAACGACCACTTCAGCTGGTCCTTGGCCGACTGTAGAACCTGAAAATAGAAAAAAACTCACATTTTGATCTACTCGAAAGAGGTCCCCGAAAGAAAGGTCCCAGTCCCCGAAGAAAGACTTGCTTGAATAGAAATAATGGACCTGATACATCACTGCGCTTCATTCAAGAGGATCAAGAAAATACCGCCTTTGTTCTACAGCTCTAGGTGCTTTCACGGATTCTCTTTCAATATACTGTACACTTGAGGGAAATACTACAAGCGTCCTTCACGGATGGAAGCTTACGTTCTACAGTACCGAGCTAACGCGGGTTAAACCGTAGCAGTAGGCGCGCGTGCGTGGCACGATCTCACCACAGAGTGGAGGAGCGACCAATAAATATACTGTACAACTGTCACTTCAAGGGAAATACCGCAATTGTTCTTCATGGATAAGCCATTCCATTCTACAGAACTGATAGCTAACGTGGGTGCGACCGTAGCGGTAAGTGCAGGCGGCAGGGAAAAAATTAAAATTTATTTTTCGGGGGCTACTTTTCAAGCTCGCGTGCATGAAAATAGCACTCTAAAATTTGGTTTGCATTGAACTCTATGCAAATTTACGGGGGCTCTTTTTGGCATTTCGGGGGCTAAATCGCCCCGAGCCCCCGTGTATTTTTTTCACTGGCAGGCGGCGCAGACTCGCGATCTCGCCACGGCGTGTACGAGCGACCGCAGCCGCACGCGTGCGGCGACGTACTCCTGCGGCCGTACCGTTCTACAGAACTGATAGCTAACACGGGTTCGACCGTAGCGGTAACTGCACGCAGTGCAACTCACGATCTTGCCGCGGCGTATACGAGTGACCGTGGCCGTGCGCGCGTGCGGCATGTGCTGACAGAGCTGAGAGCGTGTTCGACCACAAGTACTAATTGGTAATTAGTGCATCACATGATAAATCATTGAAAATTACATTGGATACTGTCGCAGGTACTATGAAACAATAGTCCCCGCCTGAGCGGGCACTATTGCTTGAGCGACGCATTGTTATTTTAACGCATTGTGTTTTAATACAAATTGAAATTGTTCGTTTAAGAAACTTTGTCTTATTCACTTCATATTTGCCGAGTAGATTGCAAAGTCATGTGATGCACTAAAAACATTAATGCCTGTTGTTGGGGGCACTATGAGAGCATAGTGCTCCCAACAACAGGCATTAATATATAATTAGCGGTAGGTGCGCGCACAGCATGGACGAGCGGTGGCCGCGCGCGTATGCGACAGGTACCTGTGCGACGGTCTGCTCCCCAAGTGGCAGTTCCTCTGACCGCTGAGCGACACGCTGGACGATGGTCGACGAATCGGACTCCAGGACGATCCTGCGCACGATGCCAAACAATGTGTCAGTCATGATGATATCAATACAACAACAACACCAATTATGACAACAACAGTTACAACAATATTAATACAACGACAACACCAATTACAACAACATTATTATGACAACAACAATAAAAACAACAATATTAATACAATAACAACAACAATAACAACAACATTAATACAAGAAAAGTTATCAATTGCACTGTCACATATCCCAGCTGTTTTCTGGTAGTACCATCTACAGGCGATTATAAACGTAAATGAAATAACAATGCACTCATGACACACGTCTCACACAAAACTAATAACATCCGACAGCCATCATGCGACGCAAGCGACGACGCAAACATGGTCGTGTGTCTAAAGACAGGGCAGCAGCGGCTACGGTAACCACGGTAACTGATGCCTCACCCTCCATCGCAGATCTCATCGACGGCGAGGTACATAGTGTCGAGATTCTCCATCAGGGTGCGCTTCTCTACGTTCTTGCGCAGCAGCTGCGTGGTCGTGTCGAAGAGACAGTTCAGTACGCTCACCAGGATCAACTGCAAGATAACAGAAGGATTCAGCGATCGTCTCTACCATGCAACAACACGAAGGCGAAATGACCGCAAATAGAAAAGATTATCGTTTGAAAATCGGAACTTCTAAACTTCTAATAACTTAAACGTTAAGACCTCATTTAATTAAGAAGTTACATTTCAGACCTATACTTTTATCGGGAGTAAATAAAAACACTTGAACGTTAAGATCGCATTTAAGAAGTTACAAGATTTTAGACATGATTTCATCAGGCGTGTATAAAAACTACCTGTTTTTAACCACTCTAGATCCAATAACCATGACAGTGATTTCTGACAAATTCTGACATAGAATCGCTATTTATTTATATTAGGGATCTGCTATTATGACCCTATGAGGGTATACGCGCAATGTTTGAGGGTGACGTCGTCGACTTTACCTCGTTTTCGTGTGAACTGCCGACGACGTAGAAGTAGATGTCGACGTTACTACGATAAACAGACGTGATACCTCCCAGCATGATCACCTCATTACACATCAACGCTACGAAATTTGAACGGCGCCATGACACCCGCGACCGTGCTGCCACCCCGAAAAAGTTGCGTATTTGACAATTTATTTTGCACGTTACAGACCGAGGGCTAATTACAAAAGTGCAATCATATTTATACCTAAATGCTATTTAACCGTACGATATTCATTTTAGGGCAAATTTATCCATATTATAACTGAAACTATATGTCGTTTATAAGATATTACAATCCTTTTGCTTTTAAATGAATAAATAAGAAACACCCTCGGTCTGTAGCCCTTGGCTGGAAAGTGGTTTTGCGCAATTTATCAGATCGTGCGCTTTGAGTGGCGCCACCGTCGTTGTAATCAAACTGTAGTCGTTAGTTTTAAAACATTAAAAAAAAATATTTCTAATGGTGATTGAACCATGAAACTTTTTATGTAGCGTAATTATAACCTAAATTATCTGAAAATAACCCTAGAACCTAGAGTAAACTCTCCCTTTAATGGAATATACATAAAACCTGGATGAGAACTATTGGGTGAGCAATGTGGTATTAGTGACACCTGGTTAGGAATTATAACATGCACAACACCTGGCAAAGAACTAAAATGTATATTACTGCCTGATAGAAACTATAACATATGCAATACCTGCGAAAGAACTATAATAATCATCAACGGTTAGGAACGATAATGTATATAACACATGTATAATAATATTATTATTATTAATATTAATGATAATAATGCAGTGGTAGAAATGAACTTTTGAACACGGGAGTCTAACGGACTCCCTACCCTCAAAATGAGGGAGTCCGCAGCAAAATAACGAAGTCCGCAGTCTGAAGTTCAAAATTAAAGATATTAACAATAACGCGTACATGTGCTTATTTTGAAGATTCATGCAGTTGCATGTCTGGAAATTTTCTTTGGACATTAGCTGAAAAAAACAGTAATTCCGCGAGGCCGTGCTCTGGAACAAACTAGTTAGAATGGAAGAATTTTCAGGGAGTCACTCGGACTCCCGCATATATCAAATCAGGGAGTCCGACAGTAAATCAGGGAGTATTTGACTCCGGACTCCCGTTAATTTCGCACCCTGTAATGAATAATATACGTTATGTGTGAAAATGTACTCTCTTGCCAGAAGTTGGTGGGGAAGTTTTGTTATCTCCTGTTTTCGATTTGTTTACAGAGTGACCCGAGAAGGAAGAAAGGAATGCGGACAAAGCTCACGGCAGTCGATGTGAGTTTTCCTACCTTAGGCCAAAACAAAATATAGGTGTGGTTACGGTTTCCTGACCGACCCTATTTATTCCTAGCGACCCTAAACATTTTATTGTCAATTTTCTTTAAAGTCAAAAAAAATAAAAAAAATAAAAAATGAATTGGACAGTTCCTGCTTCAAAAGGCACAACGCACATCCTTCGGACATGGTTCGTAAATAAAATATTTCAATATAATAAAATGTTTTCCCTACCTACCTACCCTATTTTTTTCCAGCATGTAACGGTAACCACACATATATTTTGTTTTGGCCTTATTCCGAGAGACGGATGCAGACGTTTTAGTTTTCACACTCGTACTTTCGTACTTTACATGTTTTATTCTCACTCATCTCTTAGTTTCGCGATTGTCCAGAAATTAATTGTAATTACCGTAATCAAGAAATCCAATAGAATTAATCAAGAAATCCGAACAAAGTGCGTTGAGAACGATCGTGGAAACGATGTTGCTGTAACAGTATGCCAACTGATAGTGATAGTCGAAAATTCACTGGATCTTCTCTATCGCTCTCTTTCCCTCTTCCTTTTTGCCCCTCTCTCTCTCCCTCTCTCTCTCACTGTCTCTGCACCATCGCTTCGCACCACCATGGATTTATCATTCAAGATTACAGCTTTGGGTAAAATAGATAGGTTGAGGCCCGAAAGAAATTAAATCTGAAATAAATTTGAATGATCTGATCAGTGAGGTGGGTTAGGTTAAGGTTATTTTATACAGAGGGATTTGATATAAGCATTAAATAGGACGTAAGATTTAAGATGGACGTTAGGGTTTATATACACCTTACCGTTGGCACGGTGTGTTTTGTTGAAGAGGTTTTGCTCAAATGTCTTCTGCTCTTTGAAGGTAGGAAACGTACTGTCATAATACTGGAACAACGGATGAAGTAATGACAACCACAAGGAATACATAGTGAAGAAAATCGATTCAATATTCTACTGTAATTTTAATACGGATTGATTTAATTTAGTACAGATATTCAAAGAATGACAAATTTATTTTACTTGACGTGTTAAATATTATAAAGATATTTAATGAAATATAAACACTGTTATGACTAATACTTATCGATTATAATAATACAATCGTGTGTAATGATCGTGTGTAAAATCGTGTACAATCGTGTGTACAATCGCAGGTAATGATACACTAAAAACCAGGTTTGATGAGCAAATTAAATAGATAAAATGTTCATATAACTAAATAAGATCTATCACCTTTGCTAATAATCTGTTTCCATCATTGTCTAAGATCATAATAGCCTTCACTGTGTACAGCGTAGGATCCTGAAAAATAATGGGAATTTATGTGATTAAGCTCCTACAAATAATGACAAACGAATATTACAACCACAAATTACATGAAGGTATGCGCTTGATTCAAGTAAAAATCTCTCGTAGCAATCATTTTTATATAAATTTCATTATTTGCATTTCTGTACGCATTCACTAACCAAACAAGTAGGCCTATGTCTCTTCAAAGTTCAAACAGAAACACCTCTACAACCAAACACCTATAGGCTATACGAGCAGGTCAGTACAAGAATAAATCGTAAGGCCATCTGAGGCAATCAGTCAATGTATGGATTAATACCTAACAGCTAACACTGTTTGCAAGATAACGTGTAGTCACTGTTTATACGAGTACATGTAGGGCCTAGTGGGGTAGTACTAGTAGTAGTAGTAGTAGTAGTATGATCATGATGTACCACATTCACATTGTCAACAACCACAATGAAATCGGACACGTCAGCCGGCTAAATGACAAAAAGTTTACACCGCTTACAAAAGCCTGGATCGCGTTGATTTGAATGTGACCTACTAGAAACGCGAGTTCCCTGTCCATTCTGCTAGTGTCACGTGTGATCCTTAGGAGTTAATTAGATATTTTGGACGAAAATCAGTACCTAACTAAAATTCACAGTAACATTTTTGTTGATGAAATTCGACGTGGAAACACAGAGCCGCACTAAACAGTCTGGCGAGGTCTCATTGGATGATATGATACGAACGCGGAACCAATGAAACAAATCTCGCGTCTCGCGAGAAAATCGGTATCACAAACATGGTGATCATTAGAAAGAAAGACGGTACTCCAAACATAAAGTTCTTTGAGTCGCCTGAAACGGTGTCACATTTTGATGCAATACGATCGTGGCTGCAGAGGAACTATAAGAAGGTTGTCTTTCCGATTAGGGCAAAATAAAAGTAGTTTCTTAGTGTAAAATCAGAAATTTCCTTATTGTTATGTCCCGTTACCGGTCTTTCACTCTTTGTTACCTGCGCTGTCATTGATTGAGTCTGTTTTCAGCACAGGCACTTGGAACGTCTCAATAAAAAAAAAGAGGTAAATAAACACAGAAATGTAACAAAGTGCTTATGTTTCTCTACTCTAGTTTCGCCTATAATCCACGATCTGTAAATGCGGTAATGCTCACATCTGCAAACACCAAGTACAAAACCGCACGCACGCCCTGTGCTATGCGTGCACAAACAACAATGAATAAGAGAGCAAGGTAGAGAAAGCGCGATGGAAAATTCGTTTAAACACTCGCTTCCATTTCGAGCAGATACAGAACGAAAACACATCCAAATGCTCATGCTTCGGTATTATATATGTGTACATAAATGTTTTCACTTGTTCGAATTATAACTCTGGCCTTTGTGTCTTTAGCTGTACTCGCCAAAGCAGAGATATCTGCGTAGAAACCTCGCTGCAGGAAATGTTCTCTAGCGCGTGCAAAATGTAAAGAGGACGTATCATCCGAAAAAATCTTTAAACGGCGCATATGATTCGATCGATCAACTGTTAGTCCGTGTGTGTGTGTGACGTCATTGTGCTTGGCTGGCGGGCCTCGAAACGGAGCTCGCGAAGAGCGCGGAAACAGCAGCTCATGCCGGGATCGACAACTGCGGCCATTACTCAGTAGTATACAAACAAATACATCATCGTCATACCCTCAAGGAAAATTTAAATTTTCAAACAAAGGAGAGAACATTTTCATAGCACGGATAAATTCAAACCGAGATATCTCTGGCGGGCAGTAAGGTATAGAAAACAAGGCCGAGAGTTATGAATTCGAAAAAGTGGAACAATTTAATAGTACACCATAGATCATAGATAAAGAATAGGAAAGTAATGTTTTACGTTCACCTAAGTTAAGAATCAGGTGTGAGAATGAAGCGAGGCGTCGACAAATTTTTCGATAAACGCTTTCCCTACCTGCTCTCTTATTACATGTTGTATTGATGCACGGCACAGGGCGGGCGTGCGGTGTACTTGTGTGTTGACCGATGAGCCAATTTGACCGCCATTTAACAGGTGATTAATAGCGGGACGAAAATAAGACAGGGAGAAAAACATTAAGATTTGGTACAGTTTCGTGACTTTAATTTACATTATTATAATTTATATTGAAGACTTCCACAGATGCATAGTGGTTTATGCGTGTTATGATTGGGGATGCTGTCCGCATAAGTGACTGAAGATGAAGTAATGCAATAGTTTCATATAATACCTACAACACGCATCTGTTTTCAAAAACATCGCTTGTGAAACGTCAAAATATTGTGCACTTCAACCGATCGGCGCCCATTGTAATTCTGCATGACATGGTACAGTGTCACTGTCAACTGAGTGTGGTTGACACGGCAGAGTAAACTTGCACCTGTATTCACGACTAGATACATTATTGACTTAACTACTATACTACTGCTGTAGACTTACAAACACGCAACACCACAAAGGCTAAGGGCAACGCACGAAGTCTCACCACCCACCGCACGCCTCGCACTAATCGCGGAATAACATTCAATGTATTTAAATTAAGTTAACTTAATTAATTTAATCTTTTCGGACACACTTGAATTAACATTACATTAGATTAATAAAATCTATCACATTGGGAAAAATTCAGAAGACGTGAACGAAAGCCAAATTGGAGATGAGTCTGTGCTGCATCCGAGATGATCTAGTTCCTATTCTGATTTTGTTCTATTCATAAAATATCAATCTTCGCATGGCCCAGGAACCATAGCAATAAGATTGGTAAAAATAATCCAAAGCTATGACATCTTAACAACTAAATGAGCAAAACCTGTGGTACATGGCTGGCATTATTAATATTGTTATTATTCATGTGTGCATTCCAGGTATGTGACAAGTTTTGATCCAGCCAGAGACAAAGTAAAGGGACTCAGAGATATGTCTTGTCTCTACAGCTTATTCAAGATTTAAAAGAAGGATGGCATTTGGAAACAAGTGAGCATGTATAAAGCAAACTCTGTTAACCAGAAGAAATACCTTATAACACGACTATTAACAGACAGGCTCGAGCAATGTTTAGTCTAGAGAAGAACTGAAAGTGGTTTGTGGTGTGGACAATTAAAAAAACAAAGCTTAATATAGTTGCTCCAATCGGTGGATACATATGTTTTCTAATAAGATATAACTCTTATAAGGTAGCATCAATATCATATATGATGTATTACTGCTGCTGTGCTAGATAGACTTACTGATGCTCATACTGCAACGATACATAGGGAGTCACATAGGTCTGCTAAATTTCCTGTTACTCTAATACAGAAACGTTCAAATAGAATTATTGAAAACTTTGGAAGGTGTTCTTTATTTACGTTTGTTCTGTTGTTTATATCGTGATCTGCATTCACCATCATATCTCTGATCTAATCGAAGCAGGTTAAAGAAGTCGAGCTCTGACACCGACTGTCCCGCAAGGAAGTTTCTTCCTCGACTTCAAAACGCCAGGTGGGCACTAATGTACACATACTCGCACACCAGGTCAACCTACGAACAAATACTCAGCAACCAGCAAAGGATGGTAGACTTGCCCACTCAAAAGACAACTTAACGAATGACGGGCCAGAGTGAGCAGGCAGAGGCATAGCTGAAAAACGCGATCAAAGGACAATCAGCATGGGAGGGTGGATAATAGGAATAGGTTTAGAAATACTTCGTCGGGGAGGTAAGGTTGATCGATGAGAGCACTTTAACGCTCGATAGATAAACAAAGCAAAATAAAGGAATATGATAAAGCGATGACACATTCGCAGTGTAGATAAATGTAAATTTAATAGAATGGTAACATCGATCAGCCGTAATGTGACGAAGACACGTTTGTGGGCCATCAATTATATCGACCCCCTAAACTGCAGTCTGACAACAACAAGTAAAAAGAGTAAAAGAATAAAAGAAAAGGGAAAGACGCGTAAAAAGAAAGTACAACGTAAAATCAGCGAAAGAGAATCCGGAGAACAGACGATCCTCAAGGCCTGCGCCCTCACCCGAACACAAAACATCTCCGCACAGCATGCGACAAGGAACGTTTGCATCGCCCTAAAGCCCTTTCTCCACACCAGCGGCTATCGCTTCACCGTCGGCGTGCGCACGTCGAGCGCGAAGCGTCGAGATATTTCGTGCACGTCGAGCGCGCGCTGGTGCCGGCGCGGAGCTGAGCTTCCCGATGAAGAAGGTGTACTGCGGAACGGACGTGACGCAAAAGAGCGCGCTAAGGTCGGTTCACCAAAATGACAGCCTGCGCGACGTCGTCGCAGAGACACAAAGGGCGTCGTTGTTCGACCGAGCACGCCCGCGACGAAGCGACAGCCAATCATCTAGCGCGCAAACGCCAGTGACAACATGAGCCAAAAAAAAGCCATGAAAGGTGAAGGGGTCGTGAGGGTGGAGGGTGGAAGCTGGTGAGGGGGTGTGGTTGTGGCCTAGGTGGGTAGAGCGGTGTGAGGTGAAGCTGGAGGTGAGGGGAAGTGGTTGGGGGTGGGGTGTAATGAAGGTGAGTTGGGAGGTGGGGGTGGGTGTGTGAGGGGAGGTGTAGGGGGGAGGTGAATGGTGGGTAGGTGAGTGTAGAGGTGCAGGTGGGACGGTGGGGGAGTGGTTGGGGAGCGGTGTGTGTAGTGGTAGTCGGACGAGCAACGCACTCAATCTACCCGCATCTTGAACGACCGCCGCCACAAAGGTGAGGGGCGGCGGGACGGCGGTGGAAGGCTGGATAGAGGGGGTGTGTGGTTGGCATTAAGGCTGGGGTGGAGGCGGGAGGTTGCTGATACGTTGTTAGGGTAGCCTCGACGAGGCTTGACCTCAACATCATACACGCCGCAGCAGCTCCACACTCCAAGGTGATAAGAAAGAGCTTGAATCACCAAGGAGGTGGGGGTGTGGTGATGGGAACAGTGGGGTGGGAGGGGTGGATCGTGGAGTGATGAGGGTGAGTGAGTGGGGGTGGGGTTGGGGATGGAGGGGAAGTCTACGCACGTTCACGGGAAGTTTATTTTTTATGGCCACAAATAATTCTTCGTCGCTACGGTTTTAAAGAGCGCTCCGTGCAGTTATAGAATTTTTTTACATGTTGCCATTGCAGAAGAATGGATCAGACCAATTATCAAGAGAGATTCGGCCATCCTGCTTCACTGGTGGTTCACGCCTGACAGGTAGTTGCTCCGTGTGCATTTGCGTGCATGTGTGTATATGTGTGTGTGTGTGTGTGCGTGCCTGCGTGCCTGGATGCGTGTGTGCGTGCATGAATCAGTGTGTGCTTGCGCATGCGTGTGTGTGTGTGTGTGCGTGCGTGCGTGCGTGCGTGCGTGCGTGCGTGCGTGAGTGCATGAATCAGTGTGTGCTTGCGCATGCGTGTGTGTGCGACTGTGCGTGTGCTTGCGCATGCGTGTGTGTGCGTGTGCTTGCGCATGCGTGTGTGTCCGTGCATGAATGAGTGTGTGCTTGCGCATGCGTGTGTGTGCGTGCGTGCGTGCGTGTGTGTCCGTGCATGAATGAGTGTGTGCTTGCGCATGCGTGTGTGTGCGTGCGTGCGTGCGTGTGTGTGCGTGTGCTTGCGCATGCATGTGTGTGCGTGTGCATACAGAGTTGTCAAATTGTCGCGTTTTACTGATCTATGTGCGCGGCACTGCCCTTCTGCAGCAATAACATGTGTCGCCATTGATCGATTCGTTGATCTATGTAACCCTGCTCCTCTACACCTACAACACGTGGATGTCTGTATCTCTGTGCATGCGCGTGTGTGTCCGTGTGTACGCGCAAGCATGTGTGTATGCATGCAGAGATGCCCAGTAGTCGCATCTCACTGATCTATTGCACCCCTCCACAGCTACGACCAGGACCAGGTGGACCAGGAGCCCGCTTCGTCCGTATCTCTGTGCATGCGTGCGTGTGCGTCCGTGTGTGAGCCCATGCATGCATGTGTGTGTTATTACTGATCTATTCTACCCCTCCACAGCTATGACCAGGACCAGGTGGACAAGGAGCCCGCTTCGTCCGCATCTCTGTGCATGCATGCGTGCATGTGCGTGCATGCGTGCGTGCTTGTGTGTGTTATTACTGATCTATTCCACCCCTCCGCAGCTACGATACGTGGATGACGGGCGTGGAGGTGGAGCAGGAGCCCGCGTCGCCCGTGGACGAGGCTCAGAAGTTGCCGTACGAGGTCAACGCTCGCTGGATCCTCGACACGGATGAGTACAACGAGTGGATGAACGAGGAGGACTACAAGGTTCACGACACCTGGGTGAGAGACCGTAATATACATGCACACCTGGGGCTATCCTTAAAAAATTATGTGTTTGCTGTTCTCCGACCGATCCACGAAAATAGCCGCGACCCACAATTTTTTTTTGACATTTTGGGTTCCATTTTTTTTTACATTCCTCATAGTTAAGACTGAAACACAAAGCATGTGTGGCAAACATGAGGACAGACTTAAAATAACTATTATGCCTCACACAAAAAAGAAGAAGACCTACACACTAAAAAAATCATGGGTCCGGGGACAGCAAACATAGAATTTTATAAGGATGGCCTGGGTGAGAAACTTTGATGTACATAATACCTGGGTGAGAAACTGTTACTATATGTGACAGCTCTACAGAAACTATAAAATATACAATATCTGGGTTAGATCTGTACTATACTTAAAACCTGGATGAGAACTATTGGATGCATCACACCTGGGGGAACACTATAGTATCAGGACACCTGGGTAGGAACTCTAACATGCATGATACCCGGACAGGAACTAAAAGGGACTTAGCCGCTAGGATTTTACTGCATACAACTGTACTTACTGTATAACAAATCGTCTATACCCACACGTATTTGTTACCAGATACCTAATTTAATTGTTATAATTAATTACACATCAACGCTACTAAATTTGAACGGCGCCATGACCGTGCTGCCACCCCGAAAAAGTTGCGTATTTGACCATTTATTTTGCAAGTTACAGACCGAGGGCTAATTACAAAAGTGCAATCATATTTATACCTAAATGCTATTTAACCGTACGATATTCATTTTAGGGCAAATTTATCCATATTATAACTGAAAACTATATGTCGTTTATAAGATATTACAATCCTTTGCTTTTTAAATTGAATAACATACAGAAACACCTCGGCTGCTAGCCATTGGCTGGAAAGTGGTTTTGCCGCAATTATCAGACTCTGTGCGCTTTGATAGGCGCACCGTCGTTGTAATCAAACTGTTAGTCGTTAGTTTTAAAAAACATTAAAAAAAAATATATTTCTAATGGTGTTAGCAACATGACATTTTTTATGCTAGGTAATTCTACTTAAATTATCTGGAAAAAATAACCTAGAACATAGAGTAAAACTCCTCCCTTTAATCGGAATATACTATAAAACCTGGATGAGAACTATTTGGTGAGAACAATGTGGTATTAGCTGACACCTGGTTAGGAATTATAAACATGCACAACACCTGGCAAAGAACTAAAATGTACATTACTGCCTGATAGAAACACTATACATATGCCAATACCTGCGAAAGAACTATAATAATCATCAACGGTTAGAACGATAATGTATTATAACACATGTATAATAATATTATTATTAATTAATATTAATGATAATAATGCAGTGCGTAGAATGAACTTTTTGAACACGCGGAGTACTACACGGCTCCCTTACCCTCAAAATGAGGGGACGTCCGCGCAAAATAACGAAGTCCGCCAGTCTGAAGTTCAAATTAAAGATATTAACAATAAACGCGTTACATGTGCTTATTTGAAGAATTCATGCAGTTGCATGTCTGGAAATTTTCTTTGGACATTAGCTGAAAAAAACAGTAATTCCGCGAGGCGTGCCCTCTGGAACAAACTAGTTTGAATGGAAGAATTTTCAGGAGTCACTCGGACTCCTGCATAATATCAAATCAGGGAGTCCGACAGTAAATCAGGGAGTATTTGACTCCGGACTCCCGTTAATTTCGCCACCCTTGTAATGAATAATATACGTTATGTGTGAAAATTGTACTCTCTCGCCAGAAGTTGGTGGGGAAGTTTTGTTATCTCCTGTTTTCGATTTATTTACAGAGTGACCGAGAAGGAAGAAAGGACTGCGGACAAAGCTCACAGGCAGTTAGATGTGAGTTTTCCTACCTTAGGCCAAAACAAATATAGGTGTGGTTACGGTTTCCTGGACCGACCCTATTTATTCTAGCGGACCCTAAACTTTTATTGTCAATTTTCTTTAAAGTCAAAAAAAATAAAAAAAAATAAAAATGAATTGGACAGTTCTGCCTTCAAAAGGCACAACGCACATCCTTCGGACATGTTCGTAAATAAATATTTCAATATAATAAAATGTTTTCCCTACCTACCTACCCTATTTTTTTCCAGCATGTAACGGTAACCCACATATATTTGTTTTGGCCTATTCCGAGAGACGGATGCAGACGTTTTAGTTTTCACACTCGTACTTTCGTACTTTACATGTTTTATTCTCACTCATCTCTTAGTTTCGCGATTGTCCAGAAATTAATATGTAATTACCGTAATCAAGAAATCCAATAGAATTAATCAAGAATCCGAAACAAGTGCGTCGAGAACGATCGTGGAAACGATGTTGCTGTAACAGTATGCCAACTGATAGTGATAGTCGAAAATTCACTGGATCTTCTCTATCGCCTCTCTTTCCCTCTTCCTTTTTGCCCCTCTCTCTCTCCCTCTCTCTCTCACTGTCTCTATCTCTTTCTCGCTCTCTCTCTTTCTCTTCTCTCTCTCTCTCTCTCTCTCTCTCTCTCTTCTCTCTCTTCTCTCTCTCTCTCTCTCTCTCTCTCTCTCTCTCTCTCTCTCTCTCTCTCTCTCTTCTCTCTCTTCTCTCTCTCTCTCTCTCTCTCTCTCTCTCTCTCTCTCTCTCTCTCTCTCTCTCTCTCTCTCTCTCTCTCTCTCTCTCTCTCTTCTCTCTCTTTCTATATCAACTTAACTCCCTTCCTTTCGGATTCCCCTCGTAAAGAGTTCCTCTCTTCTTCTTTCAGATCATCAACGTGACGGAGGCGGAACGAAAGAGGAAGCTGAGCAAGTCGCGGCGGAAGCGGTCGCCGTCGCCGACCGAGAGGAAGCCGAAACGAAAGAGGTGAGCGCTGTTGCTGTCTCCTCCCCTTCCCCACTGCCACGCCCCAGCATGGACTTCTTCCCCTCTCCCCTCCCCCCCTCTGACCGGTCCTCCTTCTAACTTCTTTGCCGGACTTCTCCCGTTGCTGAATCTCGTTCTTCTAGGATCCTTCCCGGCATTTTGCTCTCTTTCGAAACGAGATAGGTGAACGCTTGCCCACTTTTTTCCTGTCCTCGCCAATACACGATTCCCACGCCAACCTCTCCCTCTCCTTCCCCTTGATCTTCCTCCTCCTCGGATGTTAAAACCCTCCCCTTCCCTGCTGCCGTGCTCCAGACTTCCTCCCCCTCCTCTTTCTTCTCGAAGGTTATCGGTGGGGATCATTCCTGACATTTTGCGCTTCTTTCGAAGCGAGAGAGGTGAACGCTCGATCTCCTCTTCTTCTCCTCGCTCTCCTTCCTCTCGATGACACGGTTCCCCTGCAGGCTTCTCCCCTTTTCCCCTTTTGACCGATCGCCGGGGATCTTTCCCGGCATCTCGCGACTCTTTCCCGGCACGTCACGCTTGCTCACTTTTTTCCTTTCCTCTCCAATACACGATTCCCACGCCAACCTCTCTCTCCCCTTCCCCCTCCTCTTCCTCCTCCTCGGACGCTCAAATCTCACGATTCCTTCCCGGCTCGTCTCTCGCGCGTTTTTCCGGCTTCCTCTCTGAATGGCTTCATCGATCGTATTTTCGCAGCTCCCGCGGCTGCGCAGTGAGGAGGCGCGAGGCGCCGAAGGAGGAGGAAGAGGAGGAGGATCTCACGAAGGACATGGAGGAGCCGGCGCCCGAGCCGAAGATGAGCGAAGTGATCATTCCTAAGCACCGTGAGTGGTGGGCACGCCACCTGGTGGCCGCTCTCCGTTGCGCGAGACGGGAGGGGACGCTGTCTCTCGGTCGACGTCTCTCTCCGTGTTCCCTGCCTTCGTAATTTTCCATC
>NW_014578971.1:34663-38028 GCF_000485595.1 Priapulus caudatus
ATAACAAGGAGAGGAAGCGGATTGGCTGTGTGCTTTTCGCCTCAAGGGCGCCATCTATGGACCACAATCAGCTGAAACGGCTGTGCAGACTGAACCCAGAGACAATAGAACACTAATCTGTTCTAGGCCAATATGGCAAAAATTAGGGCCAGATATGGCGGCCGCTGCCTCTCCTTGTTATTATTTAGCTCAGTCGCACAGGCATACTATACACAGAATAGTTCGGCTAACTGAGCATCGAGAGGAGAGAGGAGAATAGAGAGAGGAGAGAGAGAGAGAGAGAGAGAGAGGAAGAGGAGAGAGGAAGAGAGAAAGAGAAGAAGAGAGAGCAGAGAGAGAGAGAGAGAGAGGAGAGAGGAGAGAGGGAGAGAGAGGACGGGGGGGGCAGAGAGATGAGATGAGAGAAGAAGAGAGAGCTGAAGAAAGAGCGAGAGAGAGAGAGAGAGAGAGATGAGCGAGAGAGAGAGAGAGAGAGAGGAGAGAGAGAGAGGAGAGAGAAGAGAGAGAGAGAGAGAGAAGAGAGAGAGAGAGAGAGAAATTTGGGTTCGGCAGAGACCCTAGAACAGATTAGTGTTCTATTGTTTCTGGGTTCGGTCTGCACAGCCGTTTCAGCTGATTATGGTCCATAGATGGCGCCCTTGAGGCGAAAAGCACACAGCCAATCCGCTTCCTCTCCTTGTTATATTTAGCTCCTTGGCGTGTGCATGAGCCGATCGCGTGCACATGGAAACTAACGACCCACTGCTCTCCTTCTCCGTAGGTTGAGGCAGACGAAACGAAGGGAGAAGACGAGGGAGGAGGAGGAGGAGTGAAGGAGGAGGATGAGGGGAAGGATTCGGAGGGAGAAGACAATCTCACGGAGCAGACGAATCACGTCGTCGTGCCCAGCTACACGTCCTGGTTCGACTACAACGGGTCAGTGGCCGCGTGCTGCCATCTAGTGATGAGCTTGCGAAACTTTGTTCGGCTCTGAAGTGACAGCGAGATCGGTTGTCAAAACAGTTGTTGCTGAGAGGTTAAATACGTGGAAATATAGTCAAGTAAATTTATTCTTATATCAAAGGTTGATATTGTTTAATGGATTAGAATCGACGAGTTAAACGGTTGCCAACAGGTTAAATAAGTGGATTTATAGACTATTAGTGAAGTAAATTTACTCTTATATCAAAAGATGATATTGTTTAATGGATTAGAATCGATGAGTTATACGGAAGTTCGTTAAGCGAGGCTCCGTTAGACGAGGGTTCACCATACGAGACCTTGCTGCACATCAGCTATTCCACTCCACGTTAATGTAAAGATTTAAAAACAGTCTCTACCGTAACTTAATCAAGTACTGCCTTTCTCGTATTAAAATTTTTTTTCTTTTCTAAATAAACTATTTTTAATAATTTTCCATTTTTTTAAATAAACTCGTTTCGCATTCACGAAATAATCGCTTCAACACCCTACCCTCTGCGCCACTTGTTTTTTTTCTTCGCCCCCCGCAGCATCCACTCGATCGAGAAGAGGGCGCTACCGGAGTTCTTCAACATGAAGAACGTCTCTAAGACGCCCGAGGTCTACATGGCTTACCGTAACTTCATGATCGACACGTACCGACTCAACCCGCTCGAGTACCTGACGAGCACGGCCTGCCGCCGCAACCTTCCCGGCGACGTCTGCTCAATCACCAGGTGAGTCGTGAGCTTCGTTAGCAGGTGAGTCATCTGCTTCGTTAGCAGGTGAGTCATCTGCTTTGTTAACAGGTGATTTGTGCACCTCGTTAACAGGTGTCATCTTCCTTCGTTACCAGGTGAGCAGGTGAGTTGTGCGTTACTAGGTGACGTATTGCTGCAATACGACAACCAGGGGCCCTGTTGTTAGGAACGAACATATTTGTCTTAATTTTTAAACATTAGTGTTAACGTTTTAGTCTAAACTTTTTAGCTCGCCTTGACATCGTCAAGATGAGCTATTGCCATGGGGTGTCGTCCGTCGTACGACTGTCCGTCAACATTTGGCTACGGTCAACGATAACTCAAGAACCGTTTGACCCACATGTTTCAAATTGCATATAGTTGTTACCCCTATGGGAGAGGTTTGAACATCCTATTTTGGAGCACGCCAGTTGACCTACATTCGAGCCACGTCCACTTTTTGGCAAAAATGGAAATGGCCATCTAAATTCATTCGATTTTGTTAAATTTTGGTATGTGAATGTGTAAGGCTAGCCCCAAAACAGTTGTTACTCCTATGGGAGAGATGACAACGTCCTATTACGTTTATTTCGTCTATCTGGTCAACAACTCTACAATCATACCTATATACGTGTAATATTGTGTTTTAGATTCTTCGTTACAGTAATTTGACTGGAATATTTTATTGTTTTTATTTGCGCAATATTCGAAAACCAAAATGGCGATATTTTTAAAAAGAATCCTTGCCTGTAATAAAAAGAAATTTTGTACCATCAATAATGTGCAAACCTCCATAAAAATTGCCATAAAAATAGACAGTTAAATGATGATCGCAAATTACAGTAAGTCAGTAAAATCAGTCAGTAAATCAAGGTATGTTGTAGAAGTGACAGTGTTTAGAAGGGTTTATTAATGTGATCCAGGTAAGTTTTAGAGGTGACAGTGATTAAAAGTGGGGTTATTAAATTAATCCAGGTATGTTTTGTTCTGTGTATGAATTCCAATAAAATGTCCGATAAAATGTCCTTGAATTTCTGATAAAATGTCCTTGAAAGGTCCTTGGAAAAATTTTCAGTCCTGTATGAACCATGGTCTAGCATTAAGATTAATTTTGTTCCCGACGATGCGTGCGCACCATGAAAGTTCCCCCACTTTATCTTTAATTTTAATTTTAATTATAATTTTTTTTAAATTTTGTTTTTACCTTAATCTTATCTCTCTCTCTCTCTCTCTCTCTTCGTCTTGCAGGGTGCACGCGTTCTTGGAGCAGTGGGGCCTGATCAACTACCAGGTGGATGCGGAGTGTCGGCCCGCCCCCATGGGCCCGCCCCCGACCTCTCACTTCATGGTGCTGTCGGACGTACAGAACACGCTGCAGCCAACCGCTCCCAAACCCTCGTCACAGGTAGGAGCTCAGACGGGGCCTGGGGGAGGGGGGAGGAGGGAGGGAGGGGAGAGAGGGAGGGAGGGGGAGGGAGGGAGGTGGTTCATGGTGGCTGTCGGACGTACAGAACACGCTGCAGCCAACCGCTCCCAAACCCCTCGTCACAGGTAGGAGCTCACACAGGGGCCTGGGGGAGGGGGAGGGAGGGAGGGAGGGAGAGAGGGAGGGAGGGGAGGGAGGGAGGTGGTTCGAGTGGTGGTGTCGGACGTACAGAACACGCTGCAGCCAACCGCTCCCAAACC
>NW_014578971.1:39131-41297 GCF_000485595.1 Priapulus caudatus
TGTAAAAAAATGGCAACAAAAATGTTACACATTTTACCATAGAAAATTCGTGACGTAGTCAATTTAAGTTATGTGCACGACATCACGTAATATACCAGCTGCTTCCGTTCCTCTCTTCCTGCTCAGTCTGCCTCGGCTCAGATGATGTCGTTCCGGGAGAAGGAGGAGCCGAGAGAGGAGGCAACTCCGACGAGCTACGGATTGAAGACGGACCAGTACTGCAAGCAGATCGCAGCCATGAAGGTACCGCCCACACGCACGCGTCAGGGTTCGTAGCGGGTCTTCCAAAGTCTTATAAGTACTTATTTTGCCAAAAATAAAATAAGGGCCCTTATTAGTACTTATTTTTGGTGAAATCTTAGAAAAGTACTTAATAGTCCTTATTTTTTTGCCAAAGTACCATTTTTATAAGCTGGAATAATTAAATCTGCTGTGCAATTGTGTATATAAATATTATTAGTGTACTATAATAGTAGGTGATCTATCAGAAATCGTGTAAAAAAGTCTTATTTTGGCCTCTAGAAAGGGTCTTATAAGTCCTTATTTCAACATGTGTCATACTACTATGAACCCTGACGCGTGTACGGTCCACATCATACTTAACGTGTGTGGTTAGCACTGACGGTACTTGTAGTAACTAGTCGTAGTAAATTAGTAGTAGGATTTGCATAATATTCCACATGTAAGTCCTATATTATGCACTCTTGTTCTCTCTTGAAGATGGTGGGTGTGATCAGTACTATACTATCATGAGGCATAGCATGTTTTTTATGTCTTCTCTCCCTGTCTCTCTCGCTCCTCTCTCTCTCTCTCATCTCTCCCCTCTCTTACATACCTTCTCTCCCCCTCTCTCTCTATCTCGCTTCCTCCCCTCCCTCTCTCGCCTCTCTCGTTTCTCTCATCTCTCTCTCCCTTTCTCTCTCAGTCTCTCTCTCTCTCTCTTTCTCTCTCTCTCTCTCTCTCATCTTTCTTCTCTCTTGCATACCTTCTCTCTCTCTCTCTCTCTCTCTCTCTCTTTCTTTCTCTCTCTCATCTCTCTCATTTCTTACATACCTTCTCTCTCTCTCTCTCTCTCTTTCTCTCCTGTCTCCCTCCTCTCTCTCTCCTCTCCTCTCTCTGTCTCCTCTCTGACGTACCTTCTCTCCTCTCTCTCTCTCTCTCTCTCTTTCTCTCTCTCATCACTCTCATTTCTTACATACCTTCTCTCTCTCTCTCTCTCTCTCTCTCTCCTGTCTCCCTCCTCTCTCTCTCCTCTCCTCTCTCAGACCCTCTCTGACGTACCTTCTCTCTTCTCTCTCTCTCTCTAGTCGCGGGCGGGCATGGTGCCGATGTCGTGCGAGTGGACCGACCAGGAGACGCTGATGCTGCTCTTACATAGCCTCTCTCTCCTGTCTCCCTCCTCTCTCTCATCTCTCTTTTCTCTGTCTCCTCTCTCTCATCTCTCTTCTCCTCTCTGACGTACATTCTCTCCTCTCTCTCTCTAGTCGCGGGCAGGCATGGTGCCGATGTCGCGCGAGTGGACCGACCAGGAGACGCTGATGCTGCTCTTACATAGCCTCTCTCTCCTGTCTCCCTCCTCTCTCTCTCTCTCTCTCCTCTCTCTGTCTTCTCTCTGACGTACATTCTCTCCTCTCTCTCTCTAGTTGCGGGCGGGCATGGTGCCGATGTCGCGCGAGTGGACCGACCAGGAGACGCTGATGCTGCTCTTACATAGCCTCTCTCTCCTGTCTTCCTCTTCTCTCTCTCTCTCCTCTCTCTGTCTCCTCTCTGACGTACATTCTCTCCTCTCTCTCTCTCTAGTCGCGGGCAGGCATGGTGCCAATGTCGCGCGAGTGGACCGACCAGGAGACGTTGAAGCTGCTCTTACATAGCCTCTCTCTCCTGTCTCCCTCCTCTCTCATCTCTCTTCTCTCTCTCTCTCTAGTCGCGGGCAGGCATGGTGCCGATGTCGCGCGAGTGGACCGACCAGGAGACGTTGATGCTGCTCTTACATAGCCTCTCTCTCCTGTCTCCCTCCTCTCTCTCTCATCTCTCCTCTCTCTGTCTCCTCTCTGACGTACCTTCTCTCCTCTCTCTCTCTCTAGTCGCGGGCGGGCATGGTGCCGATGTCGCGCGAGTGGACCGACCAGGAGACGTTGATGCTGCTCTTACATAGCCTCTCTCTCC
>NW_014578971.1:41712-43452 GCF_000485595.1 Priapulus caudatus
GCTGCTGGCTACTGCTGACTAGACGCCCTAAGGTTAGCTGCTGCTGACTGGACGCCCTAAGGTGAGCTGCTGCTGACTGGACGCCCTAAGGCGAGCTGCTGCTGAATTGATCGCGCGAACACTAGTGGCTACACACACACACGAACACACACACGAACACACACACGAACACACACACGAACACACACACGAGACCGATTACATTACCTCCTTGGCGGAGGTAAAAAGGGCTGCTCGCTACCCTGGGGTCGTCTGGCTACTCACATTGATAGCATGCTGACAGGAGTAAGGTGATTGTCTTCTATCCATCCCGGAATTTCTACCCGTAGGTTGAGTCCGTATGGTTGGACGGTGTTTAGATTGTGAATCCAGTAAGCTTCTCTTTTCTTTCTGATGCGGATCGTAAGTGGCTGGGGTTTTCATAGAGAGATCCGCCGCAGCAGAAGAACGCCGTTGTTCACATGGTATAACCTTCATAGCATATTGAGAGGACAAGTTAGTGATGTCACGATCATCGATTATACTCGATCATTGGTTGAACAGTGGCTCGAAAGCTTTGTTATCAAAATCCATAATCAATTTCATAAAAAAAAAAAAAACAGAGATATCAGAGATATCATCGCTACTATACAAAGTTATCCTTTATTAACATACATGTATTATACACACAGTAGTAAACAGTGGAAAACAAACAGTAAACATGGCTAAACAAGCACATACATGCACACACGTACATGCACACGACGTTACGCACACGCAGGCATTCAACACCCCGAGTAACCGATTGTAACCGATCATCGGTTACTTGGGTCCAACCGATGATCGATTACGAAATTACAACCGATTGACAACACTAACTGGACAACTTCCGGGGTTTATGCTTCTACCGTTGTTATTACTCTGACTTGCCGGTGACGCGCCAGGGCGGGTCGCCGAGCGAGTGGGTGTGTGTGTGCGATCTTATCGCGATGTTCTTGTGTTTCAGCACCGCTGCACAGCCAGCCGATCCCGTTCTCGCGCAGCGGCAACCCGGTCATGTCTACCGTCGCGTTCCTGGC
The DNA here is from genome assembly GCF_000485595.1 of Priapulus caudatus. Taxonomy (NCBI): domain Eukaryota; kingdom Metazoa; phylum Priapulida; class Priapulimorpha; order Priapulimorphida; family Priapulidae; genus Priapulus; species Priapulus caudatus. Next base: position 42,771 of record NW_014578971.1, read on the forward strand.
GTCCGTCGTAGATCCACGCATCGCCAGCTCTGCTGCCAAGGCTGCCATGGGTACGTGTGTGTGTGTGTGTGTGCAGGTGTGTGTGTGTGCAGGTGTGTGTGTCCGTGTGTGTGCATGTGTGTGTGTGTGTGCATGTGTGTGTGTGTGTGTGTGTGTGCGCGTGTGCGCGTGTGTGTGTGTGTGTGTGTGGGTGTGCGTGCGTGCGTGTGTGTGCGTGTGCGTACATTCGTGTGTAAGCATGTCTGTGTGTGTGTGCGTGTGTGTACATTCGTGCGTGTGTCCGTGCGTGCGTGTATCTTGAGACACACCTGCCTCCATGTATATATATATATATATATATACATATATATATATATATAATCTCTCCTCCTCTCTCTATCTCCCTCTCTCTACCTCTCTCTATCTCTCTGTGTCCATCACGTATAGATGCGTTCTGTAAGCTGAGGGATGAGGTGAGCCCGGGAGTACTGGAGGCGCACCTGAGACGCGTGCGAGACCACGCGGAACGCACGGGCATCGTCGACCCGAGACGCGGACTCGATAAGACCAGCATCGCCGGCACCGAGGCAGAGCCACCGGAGGGCGCCACCGGTACGTGAGCGCGACGAGCGCGGTGGTTGGTGGTCGGTGTAATACACGTGTCCTGTATATATGTATGTATATACTTATATATATACATATC
>NW_014578971.1:43462-46627 GCF_000485595.1 Priapulus caudatus
ATTATTGTTAATACCTTTAGTTTTGAACTTCAGACTGCGCATTTTGCTGCAGACTCTCTCTTTTTGAGGGTAGGGAGTCCGTTGGACCCCTGCTATAGATCATCATACATATCCTGGGATTTTATTATGTCAGAAAATATACTAATCCCATGCTCCCCAGTAACACATCTACAGAATTAATTTGCCCTCTAGGTAAATTGCTGACCTATACAAGGAAAGAAGCTTGAAAACCTCTTGTAAAACTTTATTCCTATCCTTCCTTGTTCCCAATCTGTACTTACTATCGTAAATGCACATACACCTATTATTTGATAGTGCTAAGTCGATATAATCTTTGTCTAATTTAACGACATCTCACCGACACTCCCCGCATGACCCTCTTAATCAATCTAATCCTATCAAATATTATCTAATGTAATTAATCGAATCTAATATGATCTTCGTCTAATCTACCTGCCGTCTCACAAGCATGCCGTGCACCACGCTCCTAAATCATATCGAATATAATCTAATCCTAATCCAATATAATCTAATCCTAATCCGATATAATCTTGTCTAATCTAACCAACATCTAATATAATAATATAATATCTGTCTCCCGTCTTGCAGGTACGCCGCGCGCCATCCTCGTGACGGGCGTGCCGGGGATGGACAGCGAGGACTCCCTCCCACCGTCGTCGACCCCGCCCGCCTCCCTCGGCAGCTCCCCAGCGGGGGTGGGCAGCCCGCCCCCCAGGACGCCCGCGCGGACCCCCCCGCAGACCAGCAGCCACGGTGAGATGGCCCCCCGCCCACCCCCGTGCGCGACGCGGGGGGGGGGGGGGAGGGGCAACCCGGTTGTTTGCGACCTTCCAAGTTTTTGTTTTTCTAATTGTGCATAGTGATATGTGTAATGATGATAATAATGATGTGTGATATTATTTTATATTTATGCGATGAATTATTATTGTTTAATTGCCATGCGAGGGTGGTTAGGTGGGGGGACGTTATACTTGTAAACTTTAAAATATATATAATTGTATACGGTATAGATGTATGTATGTATATATATATATATATATATAGAGAGAGAAAGAGAGGGAGAGAGGCACACATATATATATATATATATATTTTATGTTACATTTAATATTATGTTATATTTTTGAGAGAGATTTTTAACTCCGATCTTGTCCTGTAGGTGGAGCTTCGTCGCAGTGACGACGAGACCTGGAGTCGCAATCTCCCGCCATTAGCGCGACGTTCGCCCGGAGTATCCCCGTTCTCCGCCAGGGGGCGCTCAACCCTACAGCACGAAACCGCTATCGATGCTATCGTGAGACGTTTGCTGTGCGGTCCCCGGCCGAAATCGAAATGCTTTCCAATCTCGACTTACGGGTCAACGTCGCGACTGCGCTCTAGTCTGCAAAACGAGCATTCGCTCCGTCGCTGTGGCGACGGCGCATCTGCCGCGAGAAAGCTCGCGGAGCGGGCGGAAACGCAGGTTGTGCCCTCTGGTGGCGAAAAGCGCTTGCCGTCGAAGATCTCTCATAAGCCGCGTTCCAGTGGTGTGCGTGTTGTCATGGTTACCAACCATGAGAAGGAGCGAGAGAGAATGAGAGAGAGAGGGAGAGAGAGTTAGAGCAAGTGAGAGAGAGAGAGAGAGACAGAGAGATGGAGAGAGAGAAAGTGAGTGAGAAAGAGAGAGGGAGTGAGGGAGAGAGAGAGAGGGAGTGCCGGAGAGAGAGAAAGTGAGTGAGAAAGAGAGAGGGAGAGAGAAAGAGAGAGGGAGAGACTCTCTCTCTCTCTCTCTCTCTCTCTCTCTCTCTCTCTCTCTCTCTCTCTCTCCCTCTCTCTCTCTCTCTATCACCTCTCTCTCTCCCTTTCACCTCTCTTTCTCTGCATACAGGTGGAGGTGGGCGCTGACTTCACCACCGTCGTCGACATCAAACAAGAGCCGGCGGATCGCGCAGACAGCACCGACTCCGACGCCCCCTCGACGCCGCACAAGGATGCAGAGGCGCCCCCTACGTCGTCCGGCGTCGAGACAGAGGCGCCCTCTACGCCGACGACCGACTCGGAGGCGCCCCCTGGCACGCCGACGAAGGAGGTGGTCGCGCGGCGGACGTCGGTGAAGGACAGGAAGATCAACGAGGGGGAGGTGCAGGCGGCCGCCGCCGCCGCGCTGTCCGTCGCTGCTACTAAGGCCAAGGTTGGTGACGATGGTGGCAGACCTGCCAACCCTTACGATGTTTTTTCGTATTCCTTACTAATTCCAAGATGTTTTTACGAATGTACGATCGAACTGAAAAACTTTTTTTACGACTTGAAAATTAATGTGTTTTTTACATTGCGAGTCGAGAAATATCTGGCGATTGTGGGCGCAGCCATATTGGATCACGCGTTCACGTTGTTCTCGCGTGATCTAGAGTTAGTCCCATCATTCATTCATTGCACGCATAACATACAAACAAAATGGCCGCCTGCTGCAAGAAAAGAAAAGCCTTCCTATTTTCATGAATCACAGGTTGGCAGGTGGTGGTGGTGACGATGATGGTGATCGAAACAAAATCTGTTTGGTAAATCCAAGTAGTTAATGCAACCAGCAACAAATCCTTTAACTAACTGGCAATCGCAATCACAATCACGCGCTCAATGGACATGTTATTCCACCCAATCTACATCCCTGCTTCCCTCGCGCCTGCATGTACCTGTTCTAACACTCCATGTTATGGCTTCTCTCAGCATCTGTGCTTCTTTTCCGCCAGTATGTTTGTGTTCTAACACTGCTCTGTGTTTTGGCTTCTCTCTATACACTCCATATTTTGGCTTCTCTCTCTCAGCACCTGGCTTCGGTGGAGGAGAGGAATATCAAGACGCTCGTCGCTCAGCTCGTCGAGACGCAGATGAAGAAGCTGGAGATCAAGCTGCGTCACTTCTACGAACTCGAGAACGTCATGGAGCAGGAGCAGGAGACGGTACGCTCGCGGTGGCGCCCCCTGGCGGTGCCGCACGCCCGTCCCGGTGGCAGTGCTGTCACTATGTGTGTGTGTGTGTGCGTGTGTGTGTGTGTGTGTGCGTGCGTGCGTGCGTGCATGCGTGAGTGCGCGTGTGTGTGTGTGTGTGTGTGTGTGCGTGCGTGCGTGCATGCGTGAGTGCGCGTGTGTGTGTGTGTGTGTGTGTGTG
>NW_014578971.1:46750-48168 GCF_000485595.1 Priapulus caudatus
CGAGAGAGAGAGAGAGAGAGAGAGGGCAGGCGAAAGGAGAGAGGGTGTGTGTGTGTGTGTGTGTGTGCGTGCGTGCGTGCGTGCATGCGTGAGTGCGCGTGTGTGTGTGTGTGTGTGTGTGTGCGACAGAGAGATAGAGGGAGGAAGAGAGTTGGCTAATGCGTTCTGACTTTTATTCGCAACAGAACGCCGCCAGTCAAAGTTCCAAGCACCCTGCGCCGTTACCGCCTCAGCCCACCACCGTCGCAGCGAACGTGGGCAAGTGTTCGCCGCCGAAGCCCTGGCTGACCATATCGAAAGTGACCACAGGTGACTAGCGGACGACGAAACGCCTGGTTACCGCGACGACTGATGGACGGACACAAACGGTTACCATGACGACTGATGGACGGACGCGAACGGTTACCGTGACGGCTGATGGCCGGACACGAATGGTTACCATGACGACTGATGGACGGACGCGAACGGTTACCGTGACAACTGATAGACAGACGTGAACGGTTACCGCGAAAACGGACAGACGTGAACGGTTACCGCAAAAACGGACAGACGTTAACGGTTACCACATCGGAGACGTTTCCCGTTCTTTATAGCAGACAAAACTACTGCCTACATTTCATTGTTACCGCATCAACCGTCGGTTATTAGCAAGTCTTCCTGATTTACGTACACCCCGATCTATAATAATTTAGCCATTTGAAAACCCCACCAAAAACAAACTACGTTGAAAACGGATTTTTTTTCAAAGGGGCACCAATTCTTGTTTACGAAACGCATAGTGCCGCACGCACATTTACATTTTCTGTTTAAATCAGACTACGAGGCCCTGTCGTGAAAGGACGCAGCCGCGTGTGAGACCAACTTCCCCCCACCCCTCTTTCCGCTACGCGCACAAATGCTTCCGACCTTCGCGTCCGTCCATCAGTCGCCGCGGTAACCGTCCGCATCCTGATCCTCACGAGCGTCGCTCACCGCCCTCTCTGCTGCGCAGGTCTCGTCATCTCGTGGGACATGAACATGAAGTCGGGCACGTACGCCGACATCGCCTCCTACCAGCTGTTCGCCTACCAGGAGGGCGCGTCGCCGCCGAGCACGTCGCTGTGGAAGAAGATCTCGGACGTGAAGGCGCTGCCGCTGCCGATGGCGTGCACGCTGACGCAGTTCTCCGACAACAACACGTACCACTTCTCGGTGCGCGCCGTCGACGTGTACAGCCGCGCGGGGCCCTACAGTAGCCCTCGCTCTGTGCTGTATGTGTGAGTGGCGATGGTGGTGCTGCTGCTGCTGCTGCTGCTGCTGCTGCTGCTGTGTGGTGGTGGTGGTGGCTGGTGTGCGTGCGTGCGTGCGTGCGTCGTCGTCGTCGTCGTCGTCGTGTCGTGCGTCGTCGTCGTCGGTGCGTCGGTACGGTCGGTACGTCG
>NW_014578972.1:0-2084 GCF_000485595.1 Priapulus caudatus
GCAGAGGTTTTTGCGCACATGAGACTGATAGAGGGGTGGGAGTGTTCCACACTGATCTCTATATATATCGGAGTGTATCAAAGGGTAAGAGCGCTAAACGGCAAAAATTCAACATTTAGTTGCCTTAGTCTACCTATGAATTTATTGTGTTTTACGCTGATAAACTTGAGCCAGTCTTGCTTAATTCTTAAACTTATCGTGGTTCATCGTTGGTTCACAAAAATGAACAAATAGGGAGATATGGTCAAACGTACTGTGGTTTTAGAAAGTATCCATGAAATCAACACTGTGAACCGAAACATAAGGCAATGCTTTTGAAAGCCTCTATGCTTAGCAATGCAACATGCAAAGAATAGCAGGTTTGCTAGCGATTTCGAAAGTTACACCCTTGTTTTTGTTTTATAGGCCATGTCGAATGACAGTAATTAAATTGTTTTTTTTTAATGAAAGGATACTATTCTCTTCATATATATCCTGATCTTCTGTTTTAATAGAGACATACAACTGCTGATAAATGTATAAATTTATTATTTAGCGTAATTTTTTACATTATCTTTTAATGGAGAGACAAAGAATTTACTGTGTTTACGGCTATTTGAGGGCAGTGACTCCGTCTAGCCAATCTTGTCTTCTCAGAATGTTCCCTTGTTTTAATATCAAACATGGCAGCGCCCGTCAAGTAGCCGAAAATAAAAACAACAATGACGTTAATTTAGTAGATTTTACCGATATAGGTGAACTTGCATTATCTAACTGTGAATTAGATGAAAGAAATGTCAAACAAATACGTCCGCTTACTATTTATAATTTATGCATGACACCTTGATGACACCAAATCATCTATTCCTTCTTCAGTGATGACTGATGTGCTCCCAATACAATAGTCTAGACATAGATACAATAATGTAACCCAAACCCAAGAGGATAGGGGGTTGGGTTTGGGTTGCCGAGTTGGGTTGCCGGGTTTGGGTTGCCCCCCCTATCCTCTTGGGTTTGGGTTACATTATTGTATCTAGTCTAGACAGTACTACCTTCTTCAACTTCTAAGTTCTAGATGCTAACCCTGTTTATACTGAGAGTGCTTACTTGACCTGAAGTTGACACCAAAAATTGTTAAGAGACAGGTTCTTGGGTATTTTTACACCCAATTGTCCGCAACGAACGATCACGTTATTCAAATTTCAATCAAGATTTTTTTATTTTTTATTTATTTAGGCAATTATCCATCATATCATAATGTCTATGTTGCCTACGTTGTCTATGTCAATGTCATTGATTTCTATGCAAATAACGTACAACTCCAACTGCAAGGCATGATATATAACTTGAGTAGTGCAAGGTCCTAGCTGTATCGATGGGCTAGGTTAGGTTAACCGAAAGGACGTGGATATTCGTCCGAGCATCGGACACCTGTTCGTATGCGCTATTCGTCCGAGCAGTTGCTGCGCATGCGCTGTTCATGTTGTATTACATAAATGTAATATAATGCTAGTCTAGGGGGTCGCCTACTCTCCAACCTAACTCTAATACTATAACCACTAATTATTTAACTCTAACGCTCATAGGGTCTATGTCCCCCAGGGTACTGCCGGAACGTACCCTGGGTACGGTCCAAACCTTGATATAACCATCAGTTCTAAACATCTGCACGGCTGATTATGATAAAATATGCAAGTAAACGAAAAAGTAGTTTTCAGGTCTGTGCAAACAAGGTTTAATGTACCATGTTGTACCGTTTACCATGCTGAAACTTAATTTTTTTATCAATAGCACATCTAGGCCCATGAATAGAGTCAGATCTGACACAGTGATAACATGTATTGGTGAAATAGTGCAAGAAAATATACATGATTTTGGTCGAAATCGCCAAAAAATGCCAAATTTGGGGTATAATTTTGGCCCCTTAACCTCCTTAGCAGCATAAAACTGCCTCAAATACTTGCTACATATCTATTTCAATGAAATACATTGATATAACCATCAATTATAAAATATAATGGGGTTGATTTCATAAAATAAGCAAGTAACTGAAAATGACATTTTTTCAGATTTTACCATAAAAAAGGGTTAATTCGCATGTTGGC
>NW_014578972.1:2109-9919 GCF_000485595.1 Priapulus caudatus
TTACGCGTCGGATGCTCGGATCGAATATCAGTCCTTTTGTTTAACTCGTGGAACGCTTAACCTTGAGATAAGTAGACGTTGTTGTTGAAACTAGCTAGTTCATTCATTGATTAATCGTGTTTGAGCGATATTGTTAGGTTGTAGTTTTAATTTAGATATGAAGTGTGATTAGAGTTAAAGGGTTGGGTGATGGAGTAGGCACGAGTCAAGCTCCAGTTAAGACTCCATTATGTTGGTAATATGTGGAATTATGGTAACGATATTATTCTGTGAGCGGGTGTTATCGGCCGTGGATCGATATTAGTATGATGTGAGCGTATTTTATTGTCGTCAGTTCTGGCGTAGCTGTGTCCGGGTAAATAGCGATGAACCGTACACCAGGGGTACCTTCCTTGGCGGATACGCTTCATGATCTGGCTTAAGAGTGCGGAGGACATAGACTACCTGCTTCAGCGTAGATTACCCTAAACTCACAGAATCTAAACCTACCACTAATATTAAGAACCGAGTATATGCGCGGGGTTTGCTTTAATTAGGGCGCGAATGATTAGTACCAAAACACTAATCTATGGTGTGAACACGATACGCCAACTGGAACTTGTAATTGCGACTCGTTGCTTTGGGTTAGACATTAAATTGTATCTATGTCGTAGAATAATTTATTGGGGACGGATCCGATCGATCCAGCCGTTCAAGGTGAAGAGGTAGCTGGATACCTTCATATAACGCACGGGGTATCTCAAGGTTGCTGCAACTACAACATGGCTTTTCATAAACTAGGGATCCAGACGGTTAAAATGAGACCATTCCCAGCTTGTTATACCTCCGGTAAGGGTGCACTTAATTTTTGGGGTCTCGGCCGCTGCACTATATATACCGGGGTCCAAAACCAGAATTGAACACTAGTAGTAGTACCAGTACTAGTAGTAGTACTAGTACTAGTAGTAGTACTAGTACTAGTAGTAGTACTAGTACTAGTAGTAGTACTAGTACTAGTAGTAGTACTAGTACTAGTAGTAGTAGAGCCTAGTCTAGAGCATGTACTTGTAGAGGCTATACGAGAGTTAAAGCAAACATTCAGACATTACACAAACTTGAAACTGTTTATTTGCCACGACTTTAATTATTGAAACGGCCAAACTTTCTGTGCTTTGTGCTCTTACTTACAAGTTTCACCCAAGTTTGACCAAGCTTCAAACCAATGTTCATACGCATCGATCGAATTAATCAAATACACAAGGTGAAGGTATATAAACACCTAAAATTTACAACAGCAACCATCTTCCATTGATTGTTATAGATGGCAACTTACACCGCAAACATGCAAGCTGTGTAGTACAGGCTAAAGATGGTACCCGTCTTACAGCCTCGTAGTGAAGCAAGCACATGACTTATTGACAAAGTTTATCAAAATTAAAAACGCTTTTATTTAATTTTAAATATTACTTGAAAAATTGCAAGATATCAAAGAAAATGTGTAAATGTAAAATATGCACGATTGAGAAGCAAATAGCGCGTAGACTCATTAAATAAACTTTTCGCAGTGGCTACGCGTCCGGAACCGGTCGCCTAGCCTCCAGGCTACGCATGCGGACAGCATATTTTTCCCCCCACTTGAGTTCCGGAATACAGCCAATCACCGCACTCCATTCACTCGCCTTCCTCGAAGCAACAATAAAAAATGAGTACCACCTATCCCTAACACTAATCCTAACTCTAACCCGAACCCTAACCCTAACACTAACTATAATACTAGACAGAGGGCACGTACTCACAATAGGGTCTATGTCCCCCAGGGTACTGCCGGAACGTACCCTGGGTACGGTCCGGTATACCGGAACGTAACCTGGTAACTATCTAGCTGATATGGTTAGGGATATGGTTAGGGTTAGAGTTAGGGTTGGGGTTAGGGAGTAGGCGTAGGCGACTCCATAGACTCGTTAGTGGAGTAGGCGAGGTACGGTCCGGCATATTAGATAGTAGTATTTAGTGCCAGGGTACGTTCCGGTATACAGGACCGTACCCAGGGTACGTTCCGGCAGTACCCTGGGGGACATAGACCCCATCAGCATTACTAACCACAATCTAAACCTACCACTAATTATTAACCGACTCGGTTTGCTTTTATAGGCGAATGATAGTACCAAACACTATCTATGGTGTATAACCACATACGCAACGCATGTATGCAGGGGCGTCACAGCCGTAGGGCTGCGTAGCAAAAACGCACGGGAAAACGCCTAAAGGGCAAAATATAAGCCTAATATAATATAATATAATAAAATTTAGAGCGTCTAGATTTTAAAATTGGCTGGGGGGAAACCCTCCAGTCCCCCCTTTACACTTCCTGTCTCCGGCACTAGAGGCCGCGTGCGCCTGAGGCACGCTACATCAACAACTGCTCGGACGAATAGCGCATATGAACAGGTGTCCGATGCTCGGACGAATATCCACGTCGTAACCGAAACGATGGATTAAAAGTGTATGAAATATCTCATGATGTCTCAGGATATATTTCCGAACTCAGGCCTAGGCCTCTGTATTCGGCTCCTTCTTTCTACATGTTCCCGGTGGAGAAGCGCGGTAGTCGTAGTGAAGACTCGTAGTGACGATCCAGTCAAGCCTCGAATGTTTTTAGGTTAGGTGAGCACACTGTGTTGTCGCTTAAGCTATTCTATGGTTGTACTATGCGGTTGCTGAATGAGTATTTCCCTATGTCTCTGTTTGGTCTATGCATACATAATTTATATGTGTGGCCTCTTGTGCTACTGACTCTACGCTGTAGATCCAGGGTTAGCTATCTGGGTCATAGCTATTGAACATCTTGTAGGTTTCTATCATATCGCAGCGGAGACGTCTATAAGCTAGGGTCGGGAGGCGCAACCTTTTTAGTCTCTCCTCGTAGGGTAGATTTTTAATAGCTGGTACTAATTTAGTTGCCCTCCTGTAGTGCTGACAGATCACATTGTAAAGCTTGTCTGTCATCATCACAGACTATATTTTCTGCTGTACATATAACCGCTGTACATTTTCTAATGCAGAAATCTGTTTGATCTTATGAGGTCTCCAGACGGCATTCCCGTACTCAAGATATGGTCGAACAAGGGCCTTATATAATAATACAAAGTTCTCCTCATCAATGTAGCTAAATGTTCTTCTGATAAGGCCCATCATGTTATTTCCTTTGTTCACCTTTTCATGGATATGATTGTCGAAATCAAGGTTGGTGCTCACGGTAATTCCAAGGTCTATTTCGTGCTCAACATGTTTTAAGGGGTATTGATTACCATCTGTTTCCAGGTAATATGGATATGCTAATTTTTTGTCCTTTCCAAGTGTAAGTACCTCACATTTTTTCGGATGGAATTTTAAGAGCCAAGTCTGACCACACCTGTAGTGCTGAGAGATCACATTGTAAAGCTTGTCTGTCATCATCACAGACTATATCTTTAAAGACTTTGGTGTCGTCTGCAAACAGGTAGACGAGAGAGTTTTTAATTACACCCGGTAGGTTGTTTATGTAGATGACAAATAAAATCGGACCCAAGACACTTCCTTGAGGTATTCCACTGGTAACCTTGCCCCAGTTAGAGTAATTCCCATTTATGCACACTCGTTGTTGTCTGTTCGTTAGGAAGGATGATATCCAGCCGAGGATATTTCCACCTAAACCATAACTTTAGCAAGAAGTCGCTGATGTGGCACTGTATCAAAGGCTTTCATAAAGTCCATATAGACACACTCAACTGTTCCACCTTTATCCAGAGTTTTTGTCCAGGACTCAAGCACATTTAGTAGTTGGAGTGAAGTGCGACCTGTTATAAATCCAAATTGTTTGTTGCTAAATAAGTTATTCCTCCTAAAGTGCTCGATAATTGACTCCCTGATCAATGACTCAAGAACCTTACATAATATACTTGTTAGACTAATGGGCCTATAGCTATCTGGCAACTTTCGTTTTCCTTTCTTGTGGATTGCAGTAATGTGGCCTAGTTTCCAGTCTTCCGGCAACACCCGAGACCGTAGTGAGGTGTTGAAAATCAGTGATATCGGTTTCGCAATTGAACTGGCCAACTCTTTTAGAATTCTTGGATGTAGATTGTCAGGTCCGGATGACTTACTAATATCGAGACTGGAAATGTATAGGAGCAGGGACAAGGGATAAAATGTGACATGACGTACAGTACACCATCTATTATCCGAACCCCTTGGGACCAGACAAGTTCGGATTTCGGAATTTCTCGTATTTCGGAATGGTAGTACAGTACAGATATACATACCGTATATCCTGCAACTAGCCAGTACTAAACCCCAAGTTTTCAAGCGGTCAATTGCTGTACGATTCGGAGCTTTTCGGTTTTCAGAATTTCGGATAATAGATTGTGTACGTATTTTTGAACAACTCCACGGAGCTGTCCTCGTGTATGGAGGCTTGCGTAGCGGCGGCGGCGCCCATCTAAAGTAGATTAGCGAGGAGATGACATCGCTGGACGATGATGAGCTGGACGCCGCGGCAGGGGGCGCCGGCGTCGCGGAGGCGCGTCGTAGCAAGACAGCGACAAGAGCAGTGTGGAGAAATAACGAGGCGTTGCCAGCAGGGGGCGCCGGAGGTAGGAAGGCGCGTTGTAGCAAGACAGCAACAAGAGCAGCGTGGAGAAATAACGAGTCGTTGCCGGCAGGGGGCGCCGCTGTTCGACGACGGAGATATGGAGAACTAGCGATGCGGAGTCTCCAGCAGAGGGCACCACCGTGCGCCGGGGAGAAGTAACGAGGCGGTGCTGCCGGCAGGGGACGCTGTCCTGATTGTCGGATTAGTTTTCCGTGCGAGCGTTACCGATGTCCGATTAACTATTTCGAAAACGTCCGGCGAACCGACGACACGCGCTAAAATTAATTAATTGAACACCAATTGATTAATCAAGCCAAGGGATTTTTTTCAACTTCCAAACGTGTGTGTTGTTGTTATATATACGTAGTATGCAGTATCTTAAAACGTAGATATTTATGCATACCAGCCTTGAGCGTCGTATTAATGACAACAAAATGTAGCAGACGGACGTTGATATGAAAAAATATATATATCAAGAGTCCATGATAGTCTCTATTATGGAGTCATATATATATATATATCTATCAAATGTGTGTGTATACGGAGATTTATTCAGACAAGATCCATGCAGCCATTGACACACGCATTCTGGGAGGGGCGGGGCATCTAACCTCAATTCCAATTGGTCGTAACTATAAGGTAGATATTTATGCAAACAAACCCCGAGCGTTGTCTAAGTACCACAAGCGAACTAAGCACATCCGTATCCGTCACTTTTTTGTGCGCGAGAAAGTGTGTGAAGGGAAGCTGGTAGTGAAACGTGTCGATACTGAGAACCAGCTTGCGGACCTGTTCACGAAGCCGATGCATAAGCCTCGGTTGATTAAGCTGTGCATTGAAATGGGTGTAAAATGATGAACAGATTTTTTGTTTAGCTGCGTGCGAGCGTGAACGGTTCTTTCAACGAGTGTTTTCACCGAGTTCAACGAGTGTTCAGTAAAAATTAGTATTAGGGGAAGTGTTGAGTTTTGATATTCAGTGCTGCCATCTACTGTAGGTTGTAATACCTAATCTTACTGAAGGGCTAGTCTTCCGGTAGATATGGCGACTGTTCTGTTAACACGCTTTTGTCTTACAAAATAAATGCCTATTTTGTCAAAACTTAACAAAAATGTCTCCTCCTATACCTTAACTTAATGAGGAAATATTCCCCCTCCATTGACACATCGTCACCTTTGACCCTTGACCACAGATTCGACACCCCAAGTCATATTCGCGTTCCCCCAGGGCTACGTCCCGAACATCAAGACCGTACGTCAAGCGGTTTAGATTTGTGCCATACTGTTGACAGACGCACGGATAGAAAACGTCCGTTTCTACAAGCTGATCTGACTATGTCCCATAAGCTAAAAACACACACAAACTGGTCTAGCCTGAGTGACCATACCAATGGTGTAGCTGCTGGCAATCAGTCTCAGATGGCTAGGTAAGCTACACAAAGCCGCACGCCAGTGTTGTAGGTCTCGAGGCCGGTCTTGGCCTCGAGACCGGCCTCGATACCGTTTTCCTTGGTCTCGGTCTCGGTCTTGGCCTCGGAGTGCAATGACTCGGACTCGGACTCGGACTTGAGACCTCCGGACTCGAGGACTCGGGTCGAGGCCGGCTCCAGGCCACTACATACATAGTACACCACTGTACATATTGTAACACGCAGTTTACAAGAATTAAAAACTTAAACTCCTAGGTTTTCTTGATACACGGCCTAATCTTGAAACGTTTTCAATGGCTCGATTAAGATTCTTGTCCCTATGGTTTGAATCTGCTGTCACTTCGTTCCTTTGCGCTTTTTCTACCACTTCTTTCTTTTCTTCTACCACTTCGGAAGTACTAGCACTCTCTAGCATAGCACAGCACAGCATAGCACAGCATAGAAGTGAGTGGCCTTGTCGGTCTGTGCCCCCTTTTTTTAATCAAAACTGGACTCGAACTCGGACTCGGACTCGGGTGGTGTGGACTCGGACTCGGACTCGGGTAGCGCGGACTCGGACTCAGGTGGCGCGAACTCGGTCTCGGACTCGGGGGGTGCGGACTCGGACTCGGACTCGGGGGGGTGCGGACTCGGACTCGGACTCGGACTCGGGGGTGCGGACTCGACTACAACACTGCCGCATGCATAACACATGATTTTAATATATTAAAAACTTTTGTAATCAATAAACCTAAGATGATTAATTTTTTAATTACAGATTAGTTACCCATATGATATAGCCAGGAGTAAATAATAATGAAGGAGCAGGGTTTCTTCCGGGGAAAAATTAGACAACGGAGGTAATGGCCAGTTTGGGGAAAATTCTCGCATAATGGAATCAAAGGCGTGTTTGCGGGTCTTGATGACCTACTAGCAAAGCGAGCACCAGAGGTGCTTGCGCACCTAGAGGGGTGCGGGGGCATGCTCCCCGAGATATTGTTGACAAAATGGTGCAATTTGGTGCATTCTAAGCTATTCTGAACACATTGTATGAGACTCTTGAATCTCTTTTTCAAGTTGTCAAAAGGAACAAATAAACTATGAATATGAAATGATACAAATATTCACATTAAATTGTAATACCGTCATGAAATGAATAGCCACGAATGTGGATTCTGCAGGCAGACGCGGCCCGAAAGAGAGGTAGAGGGGGGTTCTGGGGGTCTCCCCCAGCAAAATTGTGAAAATTGGAATGTCTTAAACTGCATTTGAGGCACCCTGAAAATAAAATTTCACCTTTTAGTTTAAATCTTACTCTATTAGCAGACCTACCACAGGCTTTCAGATTTGAAAAGTACAGGAGGACTACTAATGACTCCCCTAGAACACCATAGGGGGACTTTTCACGCTCCATAATCACACCCTTAAGAGGCATGATGGAGAGCTCCACCAAAAATCACACCCTTAAGAGGCAAGTTTATGGAGAGCTCCACTACAAATCACACCCTTAAAAGGTCTGCCATTGTTTAAGATACGACGAAGGGTGTATGAAGCTACATTCTCATTGTCTCTGAACAAGAAGTTGGGCCTAGAATAGATACTCCAGTCAGGGCTCGCGATCCATGGCAAACTCTATGGCAGGGAACTAGCCTCAAGGCCCCGCGTGACGCGGCGGCTTTTGATGTACACGCATCGATCGATTGCGTACTATAAATACGGCCTGGAGCACGCCGCGGCATACACAACCACACACACTTGCAGCGTCAAATAAACGCACACACTGGCTAACGTCG
>NW_014578972.1:10350-18434 GCF_000485595.1 Priapulus caudatus
CTACCAAGTCTCACGCATTTCGCGGGAGACTCACGTATCTGGCTGAGCTAAACCATAGATATATATACAAACACATCTATGGCTAAACGCACGCGCTGAATGCGCATGCAAACCAGCCCGCACATGGTGCACATTCGGCGCTGAGCGACACCCCTGTTACCCACGTGTGTGGTTGGCTATCTGTCTCAGATGGCTAGGTCAGCTACACTAAAGCCACATCAAAAATTTTTAAATAAATTTAAAATTTTGTAATCAATAAACTTTAGATGATAAATCAGCCCTCGACACTCACGGTTGGCAAATTGCCAAGACAAATTAAAGTCTATGTTGGACAAGTTATTCTCTTGGCCATTTGCCCGATCGGACAACTGAAAAATTAATGTATCTAGTTATATAAATTAGATCTCTATATTATACACTCCTGGTAATATATGAACTGAACCGAGGCTCCACAAGGATCGATTTTGGGTCTGATATTTCTGATTAATGGTAATGACATGGCAAAGGCAGGTAACGTCAAGCTTTTATTATATGCCTACGATTCGGCCTTAGTAGTTTCAGGGACAGAGGTACAAGGCTATACAGGAAGAATTAAGTAGAGAATTGCTTTCCGTTAATAAATGGCTCAATGACAATAATTTATCCTTTCATCTTGGAAAAACAGAAAGTATTATTTTTGGAACTAAACACAAACTCAGAGAGAATCCAAAGCTGGACATCAGATGTAATGGGGTGGCAATTGCACATGAAAATACAGTTAAGTATCTAGAAATAGACTTGGAAGTCTCCATGAGTGCATGTAATGGTGAGGTAATGGGAATTAAGGTTGTAAAAATATTAACAATAGATTGAAATTTCTTTCCAGAAAAGCTAAGTATTTAAACACGGCATGTAAAAGATAGTTTCTGCCCTAATTCAATGTCATTTTGACTATGCAAGCAGTAACTGGTACATCAGTCTCACAATGCGCCCAAGGACTAAGTTGCAAGTCAAAACTTGGACAAGTTAAAATTATTTCTTGTTGTCCGACAAGACAACCACAGCTGAAAATAAGCATCGAGGCCTGTAAATTATAGCTCATTTTCCCACAGGGGTATGACAGGTCAATTTTGTAATACTGACTCTTGTACCCGTGATCGTTAGGGTTCTGCGCATATTATTAAGAGATATCGCTGTACACATCTTACAAAGCACTCAACACTGATGTACGTAGTTTAAGCACAAACATCATTACTGGTCATGATAAAGTATACATACTAGAATGTGTGCCCCTGTACGGAGCTGAAACATATACAGATAGGTACGCGTCATACAAACATAAACTTACATATCAGGCGTTGCTCGAACTAGCCGTGAACGCAACAGTACTACTACGTCTACATGTGCTGGCTAAGATATCGGTGTGCGGAGCCCTGCAGCTAGAGAGTGAGCAGAGGGTGAGCACGCCGAGCTGCGTGAACAAAGGCTATATACGCCGTGCTCTCCTATTGTTTTAGGTTATGGGCACGGTGCGTGGGTCGCTCTCTCATTGGCGGCCACGTACGGGGTCAGCTGCGTGTCCACGCATAAAGGCTTGCCCATTGCGCAAGTGCTATTGACATTGTATTCCCAATGTACAGAATCTCATGCAGAGAATGAAGTTCATATATGATTTAAGGCACGTAAACGTTGTTCAAGTAAGTTTTACTTGCAGAAATTCACTGTCTTCCACGATCACGCACGTACCATCAAACACAGTTCAGTCCGTTCTTAGCGGTCAACAAATCCATGTTTAACCCTCCTCCTGAGGGTCAAAATGTCACCAGACACTTACTCTTCGCACATCAGTGCAAAGTACATTTCATGGTCCTTTCAATAAAGTTATGAAAATGGTAGGTCAGTGCCGAAACAAAAAAGTTTTCCACTCGGTGCGTTACACCATATTCTCAGAAAATTTCTGAGATATGACCTTTTCCCCACTGCCCTTTGACCTGTGACCTCTAACTTCGCGGCGGTGATGCGTTTCCTCCTCATGACTCTATATACCGAATATCAAGAGCATAGGTCGAGCCGTTGAGCTGTGTGCCACAACGTTAAGGAGGGAATATTCTCCCTCTGTTGACACATTCTGCCCATTGACCCTTGACCCCTAGATTCGACATCCCAAGTTTTTTTCGCGTTCCCCCCTACGTCCCGAATATCAAAACCGTACGTCAAGCAGTTTAGATTTGTGCCATATGGTTGACGGACGGACACAAAAATTGTTGAGTTTTGATATTCAGTGCTGCCATCTACGGTAGGTGGTAATACCTAATCTTACTGAAGGGCTAGTCTTCCGGTAGATATGGCGACTGGCGACTATGGCGACTATAAGACACGCTTTTGTCTTACAAAATAAATGCCTATTTTGTCAAAACTTAACAGGTTATGGGCCCAGGATCGTGATTCTGTGCAGTTAACGGCTCAGTTGTTTTGTGAATGATCTTCAGCATTGCATTGCATTGTGGTATTGTTGTATTTCTGGCATTGTGGTATGATGCTTCATTGCTTGGTAATACTGTATTCGGACAATACTATGTGTATGCAATTGGCGTGGTGAATGGAATTGCTAGTATTCGTAACGGTGAATTCTTATCGGTAAAAAAATGATGAGTGATGTTACGATGGCTAAGTGGAATATTCGCCAGCTGGAGGGACGGTCCGATTGGCCAACGTGGAAGACACGGATCGAGTTTCACATGTCGGCGGCAGCGGCTGACGCAATGCTTGGACGTTCACAATGCCTGATCCTTGGTGAAGATGCTAACCCTGTTTATACTGAGAGTGCTTACTTGACCTGAAGTTGACACGCTTAATTGTTAAGAGACAGGTTCTTCGGTATTTTTACACCCAATTGTCCGCAACGAACGATCACGTTATTCAAATTTCAATCAAGATTTTTTATTTTTTATTTATTTAGGCAATATCCATCATATCATAATGTCTATGTTGCCTACGTTGTCTATGTCAATGTCATTGATTTCTATGCAAATAACGTACAACTCCAACTGCAAGGCATGATATATAACTTGAGTAGTGCAAGGTCCTAGCTGTATCGATGGGCTAGGTTAAGGTTAACGAAAGGAACGTGATATTCGTCCGAGCATCGGACACCTGTTCGTATGCGCTATTCGTCCGAGCAGTTGCTGGCGATGCGCTGCTTCATGTTGTATTACATAAATGTAATATAATGCTAGTCTTAGGGTCCGCCTACTCTCCAACCTAACTCTAATACTATAACCACTAATTATTTAACTCTAACGCTCATAGGGTCTATGTCCCCAGGGTTACTGCCGAACGTACCCTGGTACGGTCGCGGTATACCGGAACCGTAACCTGGTAACTATCTAGCTGATATGGTTAGGGATATGGTTAGGGTTAGAGTTAGGGTTGGGGTAGGGAGTAGGCGTAGGCGACTCCATAGACTCGTTAGTGGAGTAGCGACGGTACGGTCGCGGCATATTAGATAGTAGTTTTAGTGCCACGGGTACGTATCGCGGTATACAGGACCGTACCCAGGGTAGTTCCGCAGTACCGCTGGGGGACATAACCCATCAGCAATTAAACCACAATCTAAACCTACCACTAATTATTAACCGACTCGGTTTGCTTTTATAGGCGAATGATAGTACCAAACACTATCTATGGTGTGTAACACATACGCAACGCATGATGCAGGGGCGTCACAGCCGTAGGGCTGCGTAGCAAAACGCACGGGAAAACGCCTAAAGGGCAAAATATAAGCCTAATATAATATAATATAATAAATTTAGAGCGTCTAGATTTTAAAATTGGCTGGGGGGAAACCCTCCAGTCCCCCCTTTACACTCCTGTCTCCGGCACTAGAGGCCGGTGCGCCTGAGGCACGCTACATCAACAACTGCTCGGACGAATAGCGCATATGAACAGGTGTCCGATGCTCGGACGAATATCCACGTCGTAACCGAAACGATGGATTAAAAGTGTATGAAATATCTCATGATGTCTCAGGATTATATTTCCGAACTCAGGCCTAGGCCTCTGTATTCGCTCCTTCTTTCTACATGTTCCCGGTGGAGAAGCGCGGTAGTCATAGTGAAGACTCGTAGTGACGATCCAGTCGAGCCTCGAATGTTTTTAGGTTAGGTGAGCACACTGTGTTGTTCGCTTAAGCTATTCTATGGTTGTACTATGCGGTTGCTGAATGAGTATTTCCCTATGTCTCTGTTTGGTCTATGCATACATAATTTATATAGTGTGGCCTCTTGTGCTACTGATCTACGCTGTAGATCCAGGGTTAGCTATCTGGTCATAGCTATTGAACATCTTGTAGGTTTCTATCATATCGCAGCGGAGACGTCTATAAGCTAGGGTCGGGAGGCGCAACTCTTTTAGTCTCTCCTCGTAGGGTAGATTTTTAATAGGCTGGTACTATTTAGTTGCCTCCTGTAGTGCTGACAGATCACATTGTAAAGCTTAATTGTCTGTCATCATCACAGACTATATTTTCTGCTGTACATATAACGCGCTGTACATTTTCTAATGCAAAATCTGTTTGATCTTATGAGGTCTCCAGACGGCGATTCCGTACTCAAGATATGGTCGAACAAGGGCCTTATATAATAATACAAAGTCTCCTCATCAATGTAGCTAAATGTTCTTCTGATAAGGCCATCATGTTATTTCCTTTGTTCACCTTTTCATGGATATGATTGTCGAAATCAAGGTTGGTGCTCACGGTAATTCCAAGGTCTATTTCGTGCTCAACATGTTTTAAGGGGTATTGATTACCATCTGTTTCCAGGTAATATGGATATGCTAATTTTTTGTCCTTTCCAAGTGTAAGTACCTCACATTTTTTCGGATGGAATTTTAAGAGCCAAGTCTGACCACACCTGTAGTGCTGACAGATCACATTGTAAAGCTTGTCTGTCATCATCACAGACTATACTTTTAAAGACTTTGGTGTCGTCTGCAAACAGGTAGACGAGAGTTTTTAATTACACCGCGGTAGGTTGTTTTTGTAGATGACAAATAAAAATCGGACCAAGACACTTCCTTGAGGTATTCCACTGGTAACCTTGCCCCAGTTTAGAGTAATTCCATTTATGCACACTCGTTGTTGTCTGTTCGTTAGGAAGGATGATATCCAGCGAGGATATTTCCACCTAAACCATAACTTTAGCAAGAAGTCGCTGATGTGGCACTGTATCAAAGCTTTCATAAAGTCCATATAGACACACTCAACTGTTCCACCTTATCCAGAGTTTTTGTCCAGGACTCAAGCACAACTAGTAGTTGGAGTGAAGTGCGACCTGTTATAAATCCAAATTGTTTGTTGCTAAATAAGTTATTCCTCCTAAAGTGCTCGATAATTGACTCCCTGATCAATGACTCAAGAACCTTACATAATATACTTGTTAGACTAATGGGCCTATAGCTATCTGGCAACTTTCGTTTTCCTTTCTTGTGATTGCAGTAATGTGGCCTAGTTTCCAGTCTTCCGGCAACACCCGAGACCGTAGTGAGGTGTTGAAAATCAGTGATATCGGTTTCGCAATTGAACTGGCCAACTCTTTAGAATTCTTGGATGTAGATTGTCAGGTCCGGATGACTTACTAATATCGAGACTGGAAATGTATAGGAGCAGGGACAGGGATAAAATGTGACATGACGTACAGTACACCATCTATTATCCGAACCCCTTGGGACCAGACAAGTTCGGATTTCGGATTTCTCGTATTTCGGAATGGTAGTACAGTACAGATATACATACCGTATATCCTGCAACTAGCCAGTACTAAACCCCAAGTTTTCAAGCGGTCAATTGCTGTACGATTCGGAGCTTTTCGGTTTTCAGAATTTCGGATAATAGATTGTGTACGTATTTTTGAACAACTCCACGGAGCTGTCCTCGTGTATGGAGGCTTGCGTAGCGGCAGCGGCGCCCATCTAAAGTAGATTAGCGAGGAGATGACATCGCTGGACGATGATGAGCTGGACGCCGCGGCAGGGGGCGCCGGCGTCGCGGAGGCGCGTCGTAGCAAGACAGCGACAAGAGCAGTGTGGAGAAATAACGAGGCGTTGCCAGCAGGGGGCGCGGAGTAGGAAGGCGCGTTGTAGCAAGACAGCAACAAGAGCAGGCGTGGAGAAATAACGAAGTCGTTGCCGCAGGGGGCGCCGCTGTCGACGACGGAGATATGGAGAACTAGCGATGCGGAGTCTCCAGCAGAGGGCACCACCGTGCGCCGGGGAGAAGTAACGAGGCGGTGTGCTGCGGCAGGGGACGCTGTCCTGATTGTCGGATTAGTTTTCCGTGCGAGCGTTACCGATGTCCGAATTAACTATTTCGAAACCGTCCGGCGGAACGACGACACGCGCTAAAATTAATTAATTGAACACCAATTGATTAATCAAGCCAAGGGATTTTTTCAACTTCCAAACGTGTGTGTTGTTGTTATATATACGTAGTATGCAGTATCTTAAAACGTAGATATTTATGCATACCAGCCTGAGCGTCGTATTAATGACAAAAAATGTAGCAGACGGACGTTGATATGAAAAAATATATATATCAAGAGTCCATGATAGTCTCTATTTATGGAGTCATATATATATATATCTATCAAATGTGTGTGTATACGGATATTTATTCAGACAAGATCCATGCAGCCATTGACACACGCATTCTGGAGGGGCGGGGCTCTAACCTCAATTCCAATTGGTCGTAACTATAAGGTAGATATTTATGCAAACAAACCCCGAGCGTTGTCTGAACGAGAGGCTAGATTGAAATATCTATATCTAGTCCTGGTCTGAATGTCGACAACAACATGGAATGATCCAACATGTCGACTGGTAGCCCCATAAATACGATGGTGTTGATACGTTTTGCACTTCTCGACTTTACATACAGATCTGCAAACATTCATCCTGTGTAGAACCTAGTTTTTCATTTTGTTTATCATTATAATATTTACATCTTTACACGCGAGCACTGTTGCACGAATGCTTCTACATGTTGCCTTCAAATGTCCAATAAATTTGACGTTGGTTTATTTAATTTAATATTATAAATAGTTAGACGGCAGGTTAGCAGCACTACAGTATTGGCAGAATTCGGTTCTTCTTCTCGAAATTTTGTCTTCCGATGTCTATCTTAATTTTATATTAAGTTCATTTAATTCAAAATCATTTTAAATATCAGTCGACGTTGGTTGGTTAAGGTTGGTGGTTGGTTAACCTGCCGTCTAATATTTATAATATTAAATTAAATAAACCAACGTCAAATTTATCTGGACATTTGAAGGCAACATGTAGAAGCATTCGTGCAACAGTGCTCGCGTGTAAAGATGTAAATATTATAATGATAAACAAAATGAAAACTAGGTTCTACACAGGATGAATGTTTGCAGATCTGTATGTAAAGTCGAGAAGTGCAAAACGTATCAACACCATCGTATTTAGAACTACAGGTACAATGCAGAATACATACTGCATCTCCATTTTGCCGTTAAAAGTCCATATAAAATTTACACCACGTTCATTTAATTTAAAATCATTTTAAAGATTAGTCGACAGGACGACAGAACTACATGTAAAATGCAGAGTTCATATGACGGCAGTGAGTGTGAGTCTGCGGTGTGCGCACACATGCACGACACCCGTGTCACTTCAAGCTGTGAGCTCAAGTGCAGTGAAAACTAGAGCACTCGGAGAGCGCAGACCTCCGCCAAGTACAGTGATGATGTCATTGTATGAGCGACATAGGGCTCATACATTGACCTGGTTTCAACATTGCAGTTCTACGTTTGCTGGTGCTGGTTTCAGTTTTCAGTTACAATTGGCGAAACTCATGATAAAATGTACCTGGTTTGCGTTTCTTATCGAATAGCATTGCAGCATTTGTTAACACCTACAAGCAATATTGGAATGATGAAAAATTTTATTAATTTTATTAATTAATTAATTAATTGGATCCGGATCACCACCAAAATGTAATCAATTCTAAGTTACCCCATTTCTGACCTATCCTGAAAATTTTATTAATTAATTATTTGGATCCGGATCACCACCAAAATCTCATC